>NW_012149952.1:5367349-5380732 GCF_000956105.1 Propithecus coquereli
TTTTTTCTAACTAATTTATAAGTGAGACCATAAGCCACATGAAAGCATTCTGACAATGTCATTAAGAAGGAGGTAATAGAAACCTGAGCTTTAAGTAAAATGTTCGCTTGTTTTAAATAAATTCACTCTACCTGAGCTCTAATCTAGATATTGATAAAGAAGATCATCTACTTTACTTTTTAAAATATCTAAGAATATAACATAAGGAATTTTGATGCTGGACTACCTTGTGTTAAAACATAGCACTTAGTGGTGAGATACAGCATCACGCCTATACTTTCTAGATACTATTTAGATCCATGAGAAGAATGAAGACATATGCTCAGGAAGTCAGCTGACTTAGGATAAATTCTTTTCCTGAAAAAGGGTAAGAGGAACAGTGGACCTATGGCAGAAGACAGACCCCAAACAAAACACCTCTCTTCCCAAAAAATCATGGCATCAATGCCATCTAAGAAATATTTTCTCAATACCTACCTCTCTCAGCATTTTTTTTTTTGAGACAGAGTCTCACTGTGTTGCCCAGGCTAGAGTGCCGTGGCGTCAGCCTAGCTCACAGCAACCTCAAACTCCTGGGCTCAACAATCCACCCGCCTCGGCCTCCCAGAGAGCTAGGATTACAGGCGTGAGCCACCGCGCCCGGCCCTCTTGGCATTTTTAACATATTCCACTTGACAGGGTACAAAGAGGGAGGAACACACTGCAACACATCCCCAGTGTTCTAATGCAAGGCAACAGCAAAATACAATTTGTTTTACAGTCAACATCGTTGGAATATATTGATTGGTCAAGCAATGGATACTGATAGAATGTTGAGATTAAAGAAATTTTCTGTCCTTTCAGCATGGGATGCTTCGTTTAAAGCTAGAAAAAAAAACAGTTGACAAAATTTGAAGAGGAGGAAATAAAAACTACTGCAGTAGAAAGATGCTTAACCAAACTGAGTTGGAAAAAAATATTTTGGGAATAATTATTTTACTGTCAATTTGCTTATAATTTTCACGGCTGAATGTGCTATGAAAATTATACCTTTGATTTTGTTCCAGCGTAATGCCAGTTATTATCTTCTACAGCTAGTCATCATGTTTATCAGTCATGTATATCAGTTAATAGGCCCTTTTGATTTCAGTACAAATTATGTGGAAATCAAGGTTTGGAATTATCAAAAAAGGTTTTTCCCTTTCCTGCCTGAAAACGACTTACCTACAAGCTCAACTGAATCTCACTGAGGTAACTGTCTCTCAATAAGAACCTAAGAGAGACAACTTTGTCCCGAGGCCCTTCCTGCCCTGCCTTGGCTCTACCCACTTTTTCCCTCAACTGCCTTTTGCTCCATGCACTTTTTGAGCTTATGTTCTCCCAGCTGCTGCAGGATCCCACCTTCCCTCCTAACCTAATGTCTCAACAACACTTTTTTCTTTAGTGTTCCCTTCCCTCAGGGTCTTGCTCTCTGATTTTTAAGAAGAAGAGAAAATATCCTATAACGGGATTACCTAGTAAGGGAAATTTAACATAGTAGTTAAGAGTTCCAGCACCAGAGTCAGACTGAAATATGTTAGAATTTGCTTTGTACTAGCTGAGAGATTTGTGGGCAAGCTATTAAACCACTCTCAGCCTTGTTTTACACATTTCTAAATGGAAATAATAATACTTACATGACATGTTTGTTGGGAAGAATAACTACAGCAAGGTAAGGAAGTACCTGATTCTCAGGTTTTGGCTTGAGTATCTGGGTTAGAGGGGAAGATGATGAGTTTTGAAGATATATGGTTTGTGGTGCCTGTGAGTCACCAAGGTAGCACTGTCCCTGTGTCCCTTGAAAATATTGGTTTGGAGCTCAGAAGAGAGAGGTCAGAGCTGAAGATGAAGACCAAAAATCATCAGCCTATGCTGATTCCACAGAAGTGGATGAGATTGTCCAGGGGAAAGGTACAAAGTGAGAAGAGCAGAGGGCCATGGTCGGGACTCTGAAGAACAGCAACAATTAAGGAGTGATCAAAGGAAAAGGACCCAGCAGGGGAAAGTGAAGAATGGCCATGAAGAAGAACCAGTAACAGTGTCATGTTGGTAACCAAGGGAGGAGAGAATTTTGAAATGGGGTAGTCAGTAGTGTCAAATACAACAGAAGTGTCAGCTGAGATCACAAACAATGTTAGTTGATTGAATTTGACAGGCATGAGTCAATGACTTTTGCCATTATTCTAGTGGGGTGGTGGGGAGAGAAGCATAACTCTTAGACATGCATTTTTAAAGGTTATACATTTATTTTATTGCATATAGAAAGCGGTTTCTATCTGTAGATTCCTTGAGTATCTTTCCATTAGAAGGGATCGACAGGTGCTAAGCAGATAGCCCCAGAGATGAGAGCCTGACAGTGTGAATTTACCTCCACAGAAAACATTTAGGAAGGGAGCTTTGTTTAAACAGATTAAGCAACAACTAATGATTCTGGGAATGTTGTTTCTTACTACATAAAAAGAGAAGCTAGTTTGTGTACAATGTGGTTAATAATGAATTTTAAAACTTTAAATCTGTCGGCCAGGCACGGTGGCTCATACCTGAAATCCTAGCACTCTGGGAGGTCAAGGTAGGAGGACTGCTTGAGGTCAGAAGTTCAAGACCAGCCTGAGCAAGAGCAAGATCGTGTCTCTACCAAAAATAGAAAAACTAGCCAGGCGTGGTGGCATGTGCCTGTAATCCCAGCTACTCAGGAGGCTGAGGCAGGAGGACTGCTTGAGCCCAAGAGTTTGAGGTTGCAGTGAGCTGTGATGATGACACTGCACTCTAGCTGGGGAAAACGTAAAATCTTTTTTGGCATACACTGATTATAATATAGTATAGGATTAAATGATCATGTTTGTTTTGACCTCAATTTTAGCCCACCCAAAATAGTGAGTTCCATTATGAAAACTGTAAGCTGGTAATTTAGCATACAGCAAGCAGAAAGTACCTTTTCCTTAATTCAATTGAATCCATTAAATAAATAGGGCCACAGGCAACACAGCTGAATCTTATAGCCTGGAGCTCTTTTCCATAAGGGCTTTTTGCATTAACTTATACATGAAACTAGGTTAAGCTTGTTGAAAGGAAGAAACCATATCTTTCAAGGAGTAGTTGAAAGAATTGGAGATATTTAGACTGGAGATGAGCTGACTCTGAGGAACATGAGCACATCTTCAAACACGTGACACATGAAAAAAGGATTAGAAAGTTCTTTGTGACACAAAAAAACATTCTAGGACCCATAAGTGGAATCTAAATAAAGATAAATTAGCACTCAGTAAAGAAAAGTTCCCGTTAGTAATAGCTGTTCAAAGATAAATGGGCCACCTCAAGGACTAGTAAAGTTCCCCACCACTAGAAGTATCCAAGCCAAAGTTAAATGGCCATTTATCTTAGATGCAATAAAAACAATATAGCTGGATCAGTTAGGATTAGATTCAATTGTAGAAAGAAAGAAAGAAATCAGAAAACAAAACAACAATAGTTAAATAATATAGAATTTTTTTCTTTCATGTAACAGAGGTTTGGAGGTGGGTTAGTCCAAATCTGCCGGGTAAATCTACAGTGCCATCACAGACCTAGGTTTTTATCTTCCTGTTGTATCATCCTATCACATGTCTTTTATCCTCAAGGACAGACACCTCATGGTCTCTTGGAGTTCCAACCTTCATGTCCTCCCCTCTAGGCCTGAAGAAGGAAGAAAGGCAGAAAAACACAAAAGGGCCCCTCTTAACACATTGACTGCCACACTAGAAAAAAATTCTTTTTTCCTTGGGGCCATGGTGTTTTATTACAAAAATAGAATAAAATTTTTGAAAACAAAACTATCCTTTTTAATTTAATGAAAATTTTGTTATTTTTTATTGTTTTCTGTGTGTGTTATATGCAACTTGAAAAATAGTTCACGTGTCTCCCAAAGTGAAGAGACATGTGAGTTACATATGCTTCATGAGACCCCAGGCTCAAAACTAGCATGAGTTAAATACAACTCACATGGCAGTTAATGTGTTAAATGTGTCCACTCCCTTTTAGAAGGCTCCCTGGAAGCCCCATATGACACCTTTGTTTACATATCACTGCCTAAAAGTTAGTCTCATAGCCTTGGCGAGTTGCAAGGAAGGTAGGAAAATAGAATCTTTTATTCTGGGTAGAAATGTGTCCATCTGAACATAGGAATTCTATGCCTAAAGAGAAAGAAAAGAAGAGATGTTGGAATAGGCAATAGCCATCTGTGACACAACAGCCATCTGATTAGTTGAAACTCAATGAAGTTTAAGATTCTTTCCAACCCTTAGATTATGTGAGCTCATAACAGAATTATGCATCAAGAAAGCTGCTTTCAACATACTCTTGATCTGAGAGGTAAGACTGTCCTTATATGTATCCCCACTATCTGTATAACCAGTTCCTTACATTAAATTTCCTCTGTTTTAAACACTTTCAGTGGTTCTCTCTTTTTCTGGTTGGACCTGGATTGATGCAGTGCCTGAAACTATTAATCTTATTGTTAAAAATCTCTCTTTAGAGAATCTCTGAGGAAATAAAACATAAAATAACCTGATTTTAGGGAAAAATAATTGGATAAGAAGAGATACAGAGCCTAGAGGTAATTCCTCAGTAGGGGAGGAAAGCTGCAAGAGCTTTCAAGGCAGCCACGAGAACAACTATTCATTCAAATACCAAATATTTCTTGAGCATACACTATGTGCCAGGTACTATTAGATGGCAGAAATGCAATGGTGGACAAGACAGACATGGCTTCTGGCCTCATGGAGCTTATAGCTCATAGAAGACAGATTAAATAAATATAAAATAATTAAGAAATTAAAGTTGAGATTGGGGACATTAAGCCAGAAGCAAACTTCAGTAACCTGATAATTTTTGTCTTGCCTTGATTCATAAAGGAAATTAGGAACGTGGGAGCTCTTCTGAAATGTCTAAGGAACACTGACCTTGGAACTATTTTCCTCCCTCTTTGTGCCTTCCTGGATGATACCTTAAAGGCAGTGTTCTTCTCTGCTCACAGTTTTCCAGTCCTGCTTTCCATAATTCTTCCCTTGCCTCATATTGGGTTTTGTAGCACTATGTCAACCCATTGTAAATATTGCTGCATTTGCAAGTATAATAACAAATTCCATGCAACTTTGCCTTTCCATATTGCCTGACAAGAGGCCATTATTGTTTTAAATTTGTACTTACATACTGTAATATTTGCATTTTGCATTTAATCACTGTCACATTTTAGTGATGGGAAGTGGAGCTGGGGACAAAAATTGGTCTTATGTATTTCGACCTGAAATAGTATCCACAGATGGGATGTTGCCTGGACCCATATAGCCTTCAGTGATTCATAACTTAATGATTGTAATGTGTCTGTTGACCTTCTAGACAGTTCAGTAATCATTGTTTTGTACCTAACTTGCTTGAAATCTAAAACCACTTCATCTAAGCAAAGGAAAGCAAGCACTATATTTAAAGGAAGTCTGCATTTTAGATAGCTTTGACAACCTCCTCCCAGTAGCCTTTTGAAAGTATCCTGACTCCTCTCATTCATGTTCTTGTTTATCTTCCTCAGGAATAACACACAGTTTGGACTGGACTATTAATGTTGCTTATTATATTTGCCTGTCCTTTCTCAATAATTCGTCATCGTTCTCCAGGTAAATTGTAAGCAATTCAAAGACAAAACCAGGTCTTTTAGTTCATTTTTGGCCAATGACACATACCCTTTTTATCCTTTTTGTTTTTGTCCATGTTTCCCCTTTGGTAGGCCTTAGATTTCATCTAACCCCCACCCCAACCCCAACATCTTAGCCTTCCTACTCCTAGGCTTTGCCACAAACTAACCTTTTGACCTTGGTCAAGTTGCTTGACCTCTCAGAACCTGTTTTTCCATCCCTATAATGGAATTGATACCTACCTCTTAGTGATGAAGTTATAATGAAAACAGATAACCTTTTAAACAACAGCATCTAGTAGAGAGCCTAGAACACAGAAGGGGTTGAGTTAGTCTGCTTCTCTTCTTCCTGACACACACGCCACCAAAAAAAGATCTGTTCAGAGACCTATGCCTTCAAAGTCCTATCTTCTGTGAAAGTGACAATTTTAGTGAGTTAGTGAATTATCCCTGCTACATGATGCATTTGTATTTTTTTTATTGTTTTTATTTCAGGAAATTATAGGGGTACAAACATTTTGGTTACATGTTATGACTTTGCCACATCCCAACCATGATTTGAGACATGCTCTTCCCCCCTACAACGCTCACCGTGTCCATTAGTTGTGAGTTTGCCCACCCCCAACCCCTCTAGTAGAATGTCTTGAGTTTCAACTGAACTGACACCTGAATACACTAAATAGATCCCTTCCTGGTATCTCCTGTCATGTTTCATCTATAGTCATCAAAGCACTTAGCACAATTTCAATCACTTCTATGTTCCCTTACTTGTTTATTGTCTCTTTTCGAATAGGTCATACACTCAAAGGGAAAGGCCATGTCTGCATTAATCACCAATGAATTTCCAGAACCCAGCAGAGTGCTTGGCACAGAGCAGACAATAAATATTTTTTGATAGATCAGTGAGTGGATGGATGGATGGATGGACATATGCAATAGATGGAAAAAATAATCAAATAAATGAAACATTATGGTAGAAATTTCAGGCTCAGTGGACAGGTGGTAGAGTAATATTTGGGGGCAGACAGGTTATTTGTCACCTCAATTTGTGGAGATAGATGTCCTTGAAGAGGAAGGGTTAGGGAAAGGGTTGACTGAGGGGAGCAAATGGATTTATACAGATGGCAGACAAGATGTTGAGAATTTGCCAAGAAGATATTGTGTCTAAAGGTATAAGAACTCATAAAATATAATGTTTATTACCAAATGCTTTTCATACAAAAACACTAGAAGAGTCATGGCACATACTGCATTCTCTTTCCTTTGTCTTCCCTACCCAGAATCTAGCATTAAAGCCCAGCTGCTCAGACCCCCATACACCAGCAAGAGTTCTTAGCTTCTGAAGTGAAAAATACACTACCAACAACCTGTCACAGCTGAGAAATCAGAAAACAAGTTAAGTTTTTGAGCTGTCAGGTTGAAAAGGATTTGCAAGCCCCTTCCCACCTACTCTATGCTATGAAGATGGATTTCCAGAGGTTTGAGAGAGATTTGTACTATGGCTTTGAGGTTTACAAAATGCCACCATCTGAGGAGTTTGAATTATTTCTCCCCTTGTATTTCATTTGTAATGTACCTTTGCCAGCATAAAGAGTACCATAAGGGCATTTGAACAGTAATAAGGCCCTTAACACTTATCAGCATCTATTTCTCTTGCAATGCAGTTGTTGCACTGAAGGGAAATAACCAGTAGCAAACTAGGTTAACCCCTTGTCTTCCAAAATCTAATGCCACTTGGTTTGTAACTAGGAACCCATGCCCTGAATAATTAATTCCTGAAAGATAGAAGATTTAGGATTTTCAGTTAAATACTTTTGATCTACTCTTTCTTTCCCCTACTCCCCTACCCTCTCCTCACTGTGTGGGAGGAATAATTCACTGAAGAACTTCCAAATAAGAGAATCCATTGGAGCCAGTTTTAGTTCCATCTCCATTTATTAGCTGTGAGACTTCTGGCAAGTCACTTAGCCTCTCTGAACCTCAGTTTTCTCAAATGTAAAATGAGAACAATACCAATACATACTCAATAGGGTTTTTGTAAAGGCTTTAAAAAACCACCTATGAAAAGTACATAGCACAATTCTGACATATTCTAAGTGCTTCATAAATATTAGCTAAGCTACTGCTAACCTAACCAAGTGTTTCTAAGTAGAGTCACTTAGGAGATTGCCTTTTAATGGTTGTTCCTAGACTACTTACTTTAACATCCTACCTTATTAAATAGATACTGACTTCTAATTGGTATTTTAATATTTACTTATAATTGAGTATATCTAAAGTGCTTGAAATGCTGTCTTGTTAACATTATTCTTCATTTGATTTTGTTATAAATAGAATGAGAAGACTTCATTTGGCCAACAATCTTAGTACCACGACAAACTCCAGTTAACAATATTTTGCTGTATTTTGATATTTCAAAGTACTTCAGGGCGTTTAAACTGCCAAAACATTTCTTGCTCAAATGCAAACAAGAATTTTCCTAAAAGGGGTCTACGGACTGCAGCTGAAAACTTGACACTCAGCCAAGACTTAATTCTGAGTCAATAAAGTAATACCCCTATGCCTAGGTAGATGTGTAAATTTTCTCCACATGATAAATAAGCAAACCGTGATTTCTATCAAATCAATCTTGGTTTGAGTCAGTCCTTCTCTAATCAATAAATCTGGATGTGCACTGAAATATGAAGTCAATATATGCAGTGTTACATTCACTTTAAACTCCTTCATCAAAAGTACCTAGCAATTTTTCTATTATTGCCATAAATTCAAAATACTAGGTTTTTTCTTTTTCTTTTACTACCACTTTAAAGGGACAATAAGTTTCTGGGTCCTAAAAAAAACTCTTGCTTGGATCTGGTTAGAAATCCACATAGATTCTCTGACCCAATCAGTGCAGTAGCTACAATTACAATGGAACAGCACTATGAAGCAGTGTTAGTGAAAATTGTGGTGTTTGAAAGATATTGCTAAGATATTTAGGGTTTTTTACTAGGAATTTTAAGAAGTTGGAGGCTTCTGGGTAACGTGTGAATCATAGGGAAGGGATCTGCCATTTTCTGGCCAAGGTCATGGGCTTTCCACTGCTTTCTTTAATGTTTCTTTTCATTGTAGGCCTGGGTACAACAGAGCCAGTCTCATCAAAACCTTCAAGTCTTGCCAATGCAATAAGTTTGTGCAACTTCCTTGGAATCTTGAGATTGTCGCAAGATCCCTGCCTGCTTATTCCTTCTCTGTGCCCCCAACAATCATATTCAACCCTCTTTGCTTCTGTCTAGACTTGTTGCTGTTTCTGACATCCTTTACTATGGGCTGTGGGATATTGTGGCTATCAATTCTTGCCATCGCCGTACACCACCACCACAAAGCTATGTGTGACCAGGATCTGTGTTTATTTCAAACTTACTCAGAAGGGGTTGTCATTCATTCTGAGTTAAATATTTATTTGATTGTTAACATGTGTATTTTGAACTGTTTATCAAGACTCCTAGCTCAGTTCTTATGCTCAGTCCATGGATAGAATTCAGTATGTCTGCGAGTTTGGTTGGGAAAAAATTATAACTTCATTTTACAGACCTCTATAATTTAGCATTTCCTTCAACTATGAATGTATAAATCATAGTTAATATTAACAGCACCTGTGACTGTGTTGCCAACAAAAATTATAAAATTTTTTATGACATTATAGGTGTTATAGATATCTCAAAATATTATTTAGGCTCATATGTCATTTCTGTGTCTACATTCTCACAAAGGCCCTCTTTCCCAAGGAGGAAGTACTTACCATAGGGGTTAGGAGTATAGGCTTTCAAGTCAACTTGACTTGGATCCCAGCTCTGTCACTTGCTGACTGTCTAACTTTAGACAATATTATTTAACCTCTGTACTTTAGTTTTCCTATCTATAAAGTAAGGAAAGTAGTATTGCCTACCTCACGGACTCATTGGTAAATCATTGGAAAGATTAGATGAGTCAATATACAAAAAGTGCTTAGAATAGTATTTGCCATACAAATAAATGCACAACATATTTCTGTTGCTATTACTATTCCTAGAGACCAGGAACTATGTCTTTTAAATATTTGACACTATCCCCTACCCAACATCCTTCCACAACCACAGTCAGATCCATATCCACCCTGTTCCCTAAATCAGAGCTTGGTACGCAGGGACATTTGTGATATAGTATCTACATCTTGACTAACTTCCTGCCTACCCACCAGGAACATGTGTACAAAATGTAATAAAAGCCCTCTTTTTCTCCAAGTGACCTGAAAGATGTCTATCAATGGACCATTCATTCCCATCTCAGTAGTGCAACTATATCCAACATTTTAAAAAGATGTAAACAAAAGCAAGAATGGCTATGTTTATATACCCAGGATTTTTAAACTAAAATTAATGTTTCAGTCAATTGAATTTATTAAAACAAGATTTCATTTTTATTTTTCTCCCTTCCCTTTTTGTAGAGGGTAAGAGAGACTATATGTAATCAACTGGTATTCACCTTTTAGATCTCAACTTAGACATCACTTACTCCAGGGAGCCTTTATTTCCTGTCAAGCCCCACTTGTGTTTGAGCTTGTCATGGCACCAATGACACTATATAGTCGGCCCTCTGTATCCATGGATTCTGCATCTGTGGATTCAACCAACCGCAAATCAAAAACATAGGCCTACAATGGTTGCATCTGTACTGAATATGTAGAGACTTTTATTTCTTGTCATTATTCCCTAAACAATACAGTATAACAACTATATATATAGCATTTACAATGTACTAGATCTTACAAGTAATCCAAAGATCATTTAAAGTATATGGGAGGATATATGTAGATTATATGCAAATGCTATGCCATTATGTATCAGGGACTTGAGCATCTGTGGATTTGGGTATCCTTGGGGATCCTGGAGCCAATCTCTCGGGGATACCAAGGGATGACTGTACTACAGTCACCTAGTTACTGTTCAGTCTTCCCCACTTCATAACCATAGACACTGTGTCAATCTCATTCCCTAATGCTTACAACACTTAACGCATAGTATATACATAATAAATATTTGTTTATTTGTTATTATAGCTGGGTTATTCCCAGCAGCCTATTTGGCAGGACTTTTCCCTTTTCAACCGGGAACTTTAGTGTTATATAGGTATAATGGTAATACTAAATAAATGCAATGACATCACGGGAAACCTTAGGTATAATCAGATCATGAAGCTATCTACACAGTGGTATATATAATTTGTATTAATCAATCATACCTTCATAAAGCCAGGGGAAATTTTAAAAAATAAAATAAATCCATTTACACAGAAGAATTTGAAGGAAAATTAGAAAGTCCCTATACAAAAATATCTCCTCTACTAGATCATCTACTTCAAGTCTATGGATCACCACTGGTTCACAGATTATAGGATGATAGGAAAAGGAAAGCAACATTCATTGAATGCCTACTATGTATCAGGCATTTTATATATGCTATCGCCTTTAATCCTCACAATTATTCTGTTGGATGCATATGATTACCCACATCTTACAGAGGAGAAAACAAGCTCATAGAGGTTGAATAAATTGCCCAAGGATACACAGAGAATAAATAAAGAGACAAAGTTTAAACACAGGTCTGCCTGACACCACATTTGTGTACTTTCTATTATTCCACATTGACACCCAAGAGACAGATCCTAGACAATTAAGTAAGGATTGGAAGTGAAATATCAAAGATAGCCTGGGAGTTGGCTATGCTCATGGAAGGTATGAGCAAAAAATGATTTTAATGGTGAACAGTCAGGCTATTCAGGTGCTATGGTAGGCAGAATAATGCCCCCCTAAAGGTGTCCATGTCCTAATTCTTAGAACATGTGAATATATTACCTGACATGGTAAAAAGGGGTTTTACAGATGTGATTAAGGTTAAGGAGTTTGAGGTGAGGAGGGAGATTATCCTAGATTATCAGGAAGGATCCTGTGTACTCACATGAATCCCCTATTATCTTTCCATGGCTGTTGTAACAAATTACTACAAACTGGGTGGTCTAAAACAATAGGCATGTATTCTCTCACAGTTTCAGAGGCTACAAATCTGTAACCAAGGTGTCAACGGGGCTGAACACCCTCTGAAGGCTCTAAGGAGACTCCTTCCTTGCCTTTTCCAGCTTCTGGTGGCTCCAGGTGTCCCTTAACTTGTAGCTTCATTACTCCAATCTGTCTCTATGATCACTTTGCCTCCTCTTCTCTGTGTCTTCTCCTCTGTGGCCTATCTCAAATCTCTATTTGCCTTTCTTTTATAAAGACACTTGTCATTGGAAATGGATTCTCTTTTAGAGCTTCCAGAAAAAAAAAAATGCATCCCTATCCACACCTTGATTTTATCCCAGTGGAATACATTCTGGAATTTTAACCTTCAGAACTATAAGATAATAAATTTGTGTTGTTTTAAGCCACTAAGTTTGTGGGTATTTTTTACAACACTAATAGAAAACCTATACAGGTACTCAGGAAAATGGAGCAGATGTTTGGATCAGGACTATTGTGCAAGCCAGGGTCCAGAGGTCAGGTCATACACTAGAAGGATATAAATGCCAGAAGGCAGAGCAGGGCAGATGGCAGGAACTAGGAAAGCCACAGGAAGAGGAAGGTCACAAAGAATGTAGAACTGATATGCATTAATAATATCAAGAAGCACCCTGGATAATGGAACATCAGGCTAGGGAACTAATCCTAACATGGGAAGCCCAGGCCCTGCAGGGTAGAACATAGTTGGGAGCATGCTTCCCAGTTAGAATATGTATGGGCAGGACAGAATAGCATCATCTGGCAGGCATATTCATATAATGTTGTCTATAACTTTCATATACTCTTTTAGGTTAAGACATTTAAGGTCTGCCTTCAAGTTCATGTAGCATGCTAGTATTATGTATTTAACAGAGAGAGAACTTGTTAGAAAGATGTCCTAGTCAGTCACCTAACAGGGTCTGAGGGAAAGGCCCCCAGACTGATAAATAAGAGTAGATAAGAAATAACTAGGAAATGTTTACAGAATGGAGCCAGGGACAAGTACTGAGGCTGGCAAATGTTTGTTGAATGGAGGAATGGATGAGTGCATGAAAACACGAAGGACTCTGGAAGTCTGTAGGACATGATGACTTAAAGAAACAGGAAGGTACAAAATTGGCAGTGGGGCTCCAAAGACAAGGTGATCATTGCCAATAGTTTCCCATGACTGGACTGATGTGTCTTTTTAATAGTATTTATCTCCTTTCATAGATAATTTTATTGTTTCTGTTTCCTAATTTCAAAAGTAATACATCCCAAAGGAAAAGAAAAAACACATGCCTGTAAACTTGTCATCCCAAGACTATCAACTATTCTGGAATATTTACTTCTGGTCCTCTCTATGTCTTTGTCTATAACTGTCCATGTCTATGTCTCGATCTCTCTCTCTTTCTCTCTCTCTCTCTCTGTGTATGTGTACTACAAAATATGGTATCTTATTCTATTTACTATTTTGTAAATTGTTTTTATTTTGATAAACCCAGCACAGATTGTGGTTGCTTTTCCAGGTCAATAAATATTCCATTACAACATGATTTTATATGACTACATAATTTCTCAACCTATGAGTATATATAATTTATTTAACCAATCTCCTACTATCTTTTTCTTATAATTTTCCACCATTAAAAACAGTGGTGCGGCTGGGCGC
>NW_012149952.1:5381502-5402270 GCF_000956105.1 Propithecus coquereli
TGGATTTTTACCATGCAAAAGGGTTTTAATACATTTGTCTTTGTAACATCAACTCAATCTTTTCCTCCCTGATTTACACCTTTCCTGTTTCGTTTGGAAAAATGTTGCCACTACAAGAGTATACAAATAAAATAAATACCTATATTATCTTGTCATTATTTTATAATTTCATTTTCACACTTTAATTTTAAACAATTAGC
Source organism: Propithecus coquereli (assembly GCF_000956105.1). Lineage (NCBI taxonomy): Eukaryota > Metazoa > Chordata > Mammalia > Primates > Indriidae > Propithecus > Propithecus coquereli. Next base: position 5,381,703 of record NW_012149952.1, read on the forward strand.
AAGTTTTTATTGCATGATGTAAGGTAAGGGTCTGGTTTTAGTTCATTCTTATTAGATAGCTATTTACAACACAGTGAATTTTCACAAGAAACTCACTCAAATTAATCTGTGAAAGTGTGTACTGAAACTCAAACTAGTGAAATAATTTTTTGAAAAACCTGCATTTTCCATGATGCATCTAAGGTCTCAGCAAGTAATGGATTCTGATCTGCAAACACAACCCAGCATGCCAGCATTTACAGATATACCCAAGAGCCAACGAAATAGCAAATCTACTTTGCAAGCAAAAGGTCAACTTCCCGGTGTGAAGTCTCCAGTCACAGACTTACATTCTTTCTCAAATCATGCTAACACACAGAAAACAGACATATTTACTTTTCACATGATTCGTGGGAGAATTTTGCTCTGAAACAAAGTCAACAGCTAAATCTTTCCTCAACAAGCTGAAGCACATTCCACACTACTCTCTAGATGGAAGAACTTCTATGAAACATAGTGAGAATGATAAGAAAAGACTTATTTTTAGATTAGAAGAAAATGTTCCTATCTCACTACAGACAATATCCTTTGGAACTACTCTTGATTATCAGTTATATTTCCTAGAAGATGTTACCAAGGCAAATGCTCAGAGAAATAGCAGCTGGAGCCATTTGAGGGTTACTAATTACAGGGCATCACAGGTACAATTTGTAATCCTTCTTGACAGATGTGACCCATTACATTAAGCATTGTTGGCATGTTCTACAAGCCAGATGCAGGCTGGGACGAGGTTGGTCTTTGCGTAGCACAGCTTTCTGGCAAGATTCACCATTACAAATAGCTCTTACATATGTAGGAGAAACAATTGTTGACATGATACAATCAAAGGATTTTTTTAAATGGCCAATTGATTTGAAAATATCTCACCCCATTCCATCAAGTATTGAAATACAAAGAAATACCCAGATAATTCTGTTAGATTATTAACTCTACCTATATTATCCAATATTACTGACTTCAACATTTGGATCAAAAGGATTCTGGGGGTCTAAGCCACAATGTTCCAATTAAAATATTTTAGAAATTAAGAAAATATTTCCAATGATTTACCTCCAGCCCATGCTACAGCTACGCAACATCTATATGATATAGAAATGAGTGCTCAGTTCAAAGCATTTCAGAAATAAACAGAAAAATGTCAAAACAATGATCATCTCTGTAGACAAATAGCTGACTGAATGACTTGTAGACTTTCCAGTGGTTGCTGAGATGTCCTGGAGGTATGGCCAGAGGGTTCCTCAGCCACAAATACAGAGAACTATTGTCCCCTCCACACAAGCAATGAAAAGATTCCAAGAAGAATCACATACATATTTAATTATTATTTTTCTAAGCTCTCCTTTGAAGACAAAGAAAACAAAAGGATAATTTATGTTTACAGTTGTGTGACACATAAAAAATATAATTAAAGTACTAAATCTCTCCAAAGAAATGTGATGTACAGAATTAAATTCAGCATTTAGCTGGAAAGGAGTCCCCTCGGAGATATCAGGTTTGATATGTGAGCAATTAGTTTTCAAGTCCCATTGCTGATTTTTTTCAAGGGATGGTATTTGGTCACCCCTACTCTGATTTCTCCCTACAACTGTCAATCAGAATGAATTACAGAACATATTACCTGAATCCCAACATCTAGCTACATTAACCGCCCCTGATTTTTGTTCTTTCAAATATCATTTAGATATATGAAAGTCATTTTTTCCTATCATATTTCCAGCACCCTCTGACAAGGCAGCATTTAACATTTCCCACACAAGAGGGTTTTTTTTTTTCTTTCATCGGACTTCGGAATACACAAAGTTAGTTACAGAGTTTGTTTATTTTTTAATCCTCTTTATTAGTTACATAAAACTGTCAACGGCTTATGCTAGTCTTGAAAATATCAGGCTCATTTAAGAGAAACTTTCCTGAACTGGGTGGAGAGTGGGGAGAGGAGATAAACAAATGGAAGAATATAGGGGAAGGGTGCCGTATTTTTTCCCTGTAAGATTTCAATCTAATTTTTTTAAAAGCATAGTTCATCCCTCTAACACATTATTGGTTCTAGTAAGGATACCACAGACTCAAAAGGGTCAAGATGTAAGCTTTAAAGACTGAGTATGTTATTTACAGACTCGGGCACTGACCACATTTGCCTGCATGAATCTCAAAGAAGCATTTTTGGCTCTTCTCATGAAAAATCTATTGGGAGGCCATATATCTGAAAGTGCTGTCTTTCCTCCTTGTAGGACGGGAGCCTCAATCAATCTTTTGTGTTATGACCAGGTGTAAGTCATAAAACAGCAGTTATTGCAGGTTTTATGGAGCTGCGAGCCAGGACACTCATGAGGAGGATAAGTTCATAATAGACTTAAAGAGCAAACCATCCTTCAAGGTCCTAGGTTTCCACAGAGAGGCTGCTCCAGTGATCTGTAGCCTTACTTTTTAACCAATATTTCTCACCATTATAAAACACGTCTACATTCACCAATTCAGCTAGATTATATGTGTTTATTGTATTCGGAGCGTTTTGTACTGGAGGGGTATATAGAAGGATTTGGTTGTTTTCTTCAACCCGAAACCTGTCAACCTCCCAGGCTAGAGATGTTTGAGGCTCTTCAAGTATTCAAAAGCCCCTCATTAACTCATTATGGGTCCTTAGCCATGGCTTTGAACCTTTCCAAAAACGGTAGGTTCAGCAGTCTACACCACACCTTTTGAGGTTTTTTCTCTGTTCTAAATTTGCCTTTTGCAAACGTTCAAAAGGGATCCTTAGCTTTAATATCACTGAAGCATGTCCTCTACTCCACCACCTTAAAAGGACCAATTCTTCCCTTAGCTGGCTGTCACTAGCCCAATACCACACTACTCCAAACCATTGAATGGAAATGTGTAAAGTCCAGAATTGCTTTCATTTCCTGTAATTCATACTGTCTGATCTCCATGTATACGCTAACTAAATTTTCATGGTAACCCATACTGGTATAATAATGGAAGAGGACTAAAGGAGACTGTAGGAAACTAACGTAAATATACATCTTCTGCAGCCTCCTGGAGAAAGCATCCCCACCTTGATTGCGTAGTCTTCTTTTACCTATGGTAGAGAGGTCTAAGGTTGGAGAGGCAGGCAACAGGGTAATAAGAGCCATACATGGGGTCAAATGTAGCTTCTTAAAAGCTATATCAAATTAGTCTGTATAACTAGCCACCTATCCAGGTGTCCTTTTTGTGAACTCCTAGAAAGCAGAGAGCACCCTCTGACCTAATTAATTAGTTACTTAAACATATACCTTTCTCCTCCTCTAATGATCTATCACTTAACAAACACGGGTTGAGCTCCTCGCCCTGCGTGCCACGCTGTGCCGGGTGCTGGAGATACAGCAATAAGTCAGACACAGGCCCGGCCCACAGGTGGACCTTCTGGTGAGAGGGACAGTCAATGAAGCAGAGACTCGCAAGACCCTGAGAGTGGCTGAGAAGCACTAGAAGCAAAGGTTTGCGGAGGAAATGAGTTCCACATGGAGTGACATTTAAGACAGAATAACCCTGACTTTGGGAAATATATCACTTAACAACAAAAAGTCATGTTACAAAATATATAGGGGGCTGCCCTTTTGTTCTAAGTGAGTTTCACATGTAAAGGAAGTTTTTCATGGAGCCCCTGACAAATCCATGACAAATAGCCGCAAACTAAAGCAGCTGAACTTTGAATTCACAAGAACAGCAGTGCCTCTCAGCATTTCTGAGATCTGGGAATGCTTCTTTTTATGCATTTGTCTGTTTTTATTGAGAGATTACTAACATACAGTAAAATGAACAAATTTTAAGTTTTCAGTTTGGTAAGTTTTGACAAATGTAGACATCTCTGTAACCACCACTCAAAACAGGATATAGAATATTCCCATCACGCTAGAAAGTTCCCCTTGCCTCATTTCAATCCTTTCCATGTACACACACTCAGAAACAATCACTGCTATGAATTTTTCTGTCACTATGGATTAGTTTTACCTGTTCTTGGACTTCATATGTAAGAAATCCCATAGTATTTACTCTTTTGCATCTGGGCCAACACACTAGCATTGGGGCAGCACACTTGAAGGGATTAAATGACTCATAACTACGTTAAACAAGTGAGCGATAAAATCCCCACTACAGTGTTTCAGTATCTCATTGTGTTTATAAAAATAGACATAGTTATGTATTCCTTTGGCTGCCTTTCAGCCCTAAGTCATTTGAATCAAACTGTTTTCTCCACAAGAAAATTATCCTATGTCCCAGAACACACACACAATCTTTCCTTGATGCCAACCTGACATGCTATGCCTATTAAGTCTTCCTCAAGCAGGTTGTACATGGCTCTACTTTCATGCAGCACGTGTGACTCTCAAAGTACGATCCTTTAATTGTGACATAAATACAATTTATGTAATGATCAAAATTTCACCAAAGAACTGGGAAGACTTCAAGGACACCACTGTACCATGTCACACTGGGTAAGAATCACTGCAGAGAGACATCCATGCCAAGTGAAACAAGTGCATGTGCCTATACTAGCTTTTGTCCTGTCTTTGTTTCCTTACTAGGTCACTGAATTCCACTACCCATCATAAGTTGGACTTTCTCTGCCCCATTCAGCCCAGATGCTGCTGTTGAATTCTACTCTTTAATCAAAATACAGAATTGCAAATGCTGTGTGCATCAGAGAGAAAACAGAGCAGGAAACATAGTTCAATAGTGAAGTTAACTATGTAGAGAAAAAAAAAGAGTGTCTTACCATATCCACAACACAGGCTTTATATATTTTCCTTCTTCCAACACTAGGAAATATTAATGGTTATAATTTTATAATATTCTTCATATGTACAAAAGTGCACAGCTATTATGTGTATATTCTCAAATATGTATACCATAGGTAGAGACCATAAACTGGTTCAAGATTACAAGAAAAGAGAATGATTCTCAGATACAAGACTGCTGTTTTCATTCATATTTTTGTTCTCAGTGACTTTTTTGTTAACAAGAGCCTTCTGCCTCGATTTCTACCACCTCCTTAACAGATTACTGATTAATTTATCTGTGGGGAAATGGGGCTACTGGCAGGCAAATGTACATTTTCAAATATTCTTGGGAAACCCAAACACACTTCCATTTCCTCTGTGGTTACAATCCTCTAAAAAAAAAAGTTTCAACTTAATGCCAGTTTAGCAATTTGCTCTCTGTTCCTTCCTGCTAAATACTGGAAAATGTTAGGTCTTTTGTCTTGATGTACACGCAGGAAAAATAAGTATGTCTAAAGCTAACCTGGTTAAGAAGCACAGTTCACAGAATCTGGAAAGGCAAAGGAAAGAGTGGCCTTTGCCTTGAAAATTACAAAAACCTATTCAAGGCAGAGTTGTCCTGGAATGTTTTTTTTTAATATATATATTTTGTGGAACAGCAAATTCCTACAGGTATGAGTTATTGCATTCAGTTGTGGAAGAGAAAACTTCATAATAAACTCAGTACCTCCTCAGTCCCACTCTGGATCTACAGGAACAAAGACACCATCCCTTAATATATTCTACTTTGTACTAGAGGTCAATTAGCCATTTCACCTGGGCTAGTTCTGATACTGTCTCTTCCTGTCCTACCACTAAAACCCAAAGGGAACTTCAAGTGATGTTATGCCTTCTTAGGAGATACAGGCTCACACAATCAAACTTCTCGAGGTCCAGCCCTGGTTCAGAGATTCTTGGTGACCCTCTCCAACTAACTACCCCTGTACCAAGTCCCTAAGAGCAGGGTAGAGGGTGGCAGGTACCTGGTGGCTCACTCCAGGGCTTGTCAAAAGGCAAGCAAATTTTCCCCCAGGAAAGCCTAGCTGGCATTTTTTCTGAATTTGGTCTTAAAGAAGAATATAACTGCATATACCAGTTGAAAGAAATCTGGGAGAAGACAAGAGAGAAGAAATCTGGTGCCTTTTACCATTATCTTGATAACGCACTCGCCCGCCACGATTAGGGTGATAAATGCCCATTTCTTTGAGGCTTGTTTGAAAGTCAATTATGTAGATTATTTGGAGAATACTGACAGATGGCCTTCTTCCCCAGATAAAACAATCCAGCTGAACTTTGATATGTGCATAGAAAACACTGTCATTTCTCAAATGCAGAGGCCGCCTCCCTAAACCAGCCCACCAAAACACCTGCTGAAATTTTGCCATTGACCACTTTTAATGAACCCTGACCTTAGGCCTTTTTTTCCCCCAGATCTCCCTCTTCTCCCACCCTCAGTGGAAGATTTGCTTCTTTTCATCTTGTAGTCAAATATTGATCCCCCAACCTGTCCTCAAGGTTTTGATTAACACAGAAGATTGCCAAGTAAGCAACTTTTTGTTTGTTTTCAGCTAATTCATTTTTTATTATTTACTTGCTGTAGTAAATCTTACTTTTATTGTCCAACCACTGAACAGAGAAGAATGGATTGATTTGAGTAACTAAATAATTCAGACTGCAATGTGTGGTGGAGGGTGGAGGAGAGAGGAAGGATTAGGGGCAGTCTGAGAAAGCTTGATGCAACATTGACCTTCAGTTTTCATAGTCCGTCTCTGATCCCCTGCCCAGATTAAGATTTTGATTAGATGGCGACGGGGTTGATGGAGGTGGCATTGTATTGCTGCAATAGTGATTTAAAGCAACAACAGTTTAGAAAATGATTATTTCAAATGTCTTCCTTCACCAAAAAACAGTAGAGATTCACCAAATGAGATCTGTTGCTTGTTGCTTTTTATTATGTGAACTAATTCACTGGGCACAATTATTACAATTCTAAGGTGTATTTATTCATCTTTTATTCCTAAAGGCACAAACCAATCATCTCCACTGGCATAGATGGGAAGGTTTTCAAGAAAGCAGCCAACAAAACACAGCCAAAGATATCTATATGTGAAATTGAACAAATCACAGCAAAAAGCAGCCTAACTTGTTTGTTAAAGACATCATTTTGACGGTGGTAAAAAATGGAGAAATAGTGGGAGAAGAAAGTAGAGATAAAGGAGAATGAAGGGGAAGTTTGTTTGCATCCTCTATCATCTGCCAATTCAGTCCTATTTTCTTTCAGGTACACTATGCTTAGACCTCCTTAAACAAAACATAAACACACAAACTATAAAATAAAAAATGGGCAGCTTTCACTACATGAAAATTTAAAACTTCTGTATTACAAAATATATCATATATTCTAGAATATATAATGAATTTTTACAAATCTATAAGAAAAACAATAGGAAAATGGGCAAAAGACTTGAACAGGCACTTCACAAAAGAGGAAATACAAATGCCCAATACACATACAAAAATATTAATATGTTTAATGTTAATAGTTATTGAGATAATACGAATTAAAACAGCAAGGTACTATTTCTACTACTGACAAAATGCAAAGTCTGGCAATGCCAAACATTGTCAAGAAAATAGAGAAAAGAAAAATTTCACACACTGGTCATGGGAATATACTTTGGGACATTACATGGGAGAGCAATTTGGCAGTACCTAGGGCATTTGAAGATGTACATTCTCTAATGCCCAGTAGTTACACTTTAGTCATCTATCTTAGAAAACTTTTTCACACATGAATAAGTAGCATATTTGAGGATGTTGCCACAGACTTGTAATAGGAAACAATCTACTCATCAAAAGAGAAATAAATAATATTATAGCCATACAGTGTAAGACACGCAGCAGGTAAAGTGAATGATCTAAATATGCATGCATCGACATGGATATATAAAGCTTAAAAACAACAATAATGCTGTATATTATCTGTGAATATACGTATGTATTATATTTAACATTATATTGTATACATGTTAATATATATTAAAAATACACTAACAATACAGGATACACGCTAGCTCTCAAGAGAGAGGGGAGAGCAATGTAATCAGGGAGAGGTGGGGTGCAAAGGGGGCTACAACCCTATAATACTATTTCTTACATAAAGGCAAGACATTAGCAATTATTAAATTTGAATCATGGTTCATGGGTGTGCACTAAACTGCTCTTTGTACTTTTCTATTTGAAATATTTCATAATATAGAAATAAATAAAATAAAATAATTTTATTGTATCCTACCCCTATCAAAATGTCCACTCTAATGGACTTCTCGTATAAGCAAATTCCTACTAACGTATTTATAAATTCAGCAAATTTTCATTGAGTGCCACTATTTACCAGTCAATTTCATTTTAAAACAAATGATGCCTGAATCCAGATGAATAAATCTCTAATATTGGTGTTTCAGGTACCAGGACAGACCAGTAGTTAAGATTCAGGAAATAGCAGGAGAAGCCTTCCTGGTATCTCTCAATTACTAACGAAAATCTGGGCAGAAGAGGGAAAGGAGAGAAACGAAAGGAAAAAAATCAAGGTGGGGAGCGTGGGCAATGAAAGAAAATAATGAATGCCTGGGAGCATCTAGCACTTTACAAAGTTGTTATTAGAACCATTTTCTTCACATGAGTGGCCCCCCTTCCTGCATTGTATAGATACACCACAATGTTTCCATAGTTTGGCAGTTATAGACTAGGTGTTACAACCTATGCCTTAGGGTAGCCTGTAGTACTGCCTATATCATCCTCAAAGCAAGATTTAGAACTATAACACATCAAAAGAAAAATACTCTATAAAGCAGTAGTGGACAATGTAGATTGTACTGAAAATGTTATGGTGAGGAAGAGGAAAAGGTTTACATCAAAGAGCAAACAACTAATCAAAATCCTCAATAGGCATTTTTCCCTCAAAGTTCCTCTTCAACAATCAGCTGCCAGTTTGCTGATTTCTTCTTTCTTATTCCTCTCCTAATTCAACCCCTTTCTTATCCAGATCAATTTAGCTCTATTCCACCTCTCAATACCAGGAAGCAGCTAAATTGATAAGCTTCCAGCTGTCTTATGAAAACAAAACTGGGTCTCTCCCTAGACTAGAAAGATGTTAGCAAGCATTATCCTAAAGAAAGTATAATGAAGTACTCAAAGATATTGAAACACCCTGATAAAATTCACAGATTGACTAGAAATCAATTGTATCGGTCAGCTATTGCTGGTATAAATAAATAAATCGCCTCAAACTCAGTGTTCTAAAGCAGCAGTCCCCAACCTTTTTGGCACCAGGGACCGATTTCATGGAAGACAATTTTTCCACAGACCGGGGTGGTGTGGAGATGATTTAGGGATGATTGAAGTGCATTACATTTATTGTGCACTTTATTTCTATTATAATTACATTGTAATATACAATGAAATAATTATACAACTCACCATAGTACAGAATCAGTGGGAGCCCTGAGCTTGTTTTCCTGGAACTAGATGGTCCCATCTGGGGGTGTGGGAGACAGTGACCCAAAGTGTGTTGCTTATGTCCAGTCTACTCCATAATCTCGTTTTAGTTGCTATCACTGCAGAAAACCCTGCTTCACTAAGATAAGATGTTAGAAATGGAAGCAGGCTTTTTTCAGTGTTTTTGTGGCAATCTCCGGATATTCCGCTTTGACTTTAATCCAGCAGGTATGGAGATCTGAAGTTGTCTCAAACATGCTTTTAAGGCCACCATCATTTGTGATCTCAAGCGGTTGATCCTCTTCTAGCACAGACAAAGACCATTCCCCTGGCTTATTCACAAATGGGTCACAGATGCATTCCTTCCCAGTTTGGGGGTCTTTTGTGGTTGAGAAGTAATGCTCACACTCTTTTGAAAGCTGAGATAGGTGATCATGCACCAGCTGGGAGAAAGAAGGCCCTGGCTCAGTCTCTTTCAAAATCTCTGCTAATGTTTGAAACATCTCAAAAATCTCAATGTTGACTCATCACCCCATAATTCCAGTTTGGCTTTGAATGAAGCCACTTTATCTGCTGACTTGAACACAGTTGTTCTCCCCTGAAGTTCCCCTGAAGATTGAGTTCATTGAGCAGGTTGAATATGTCACACAAGTAAGCAAGTTTTGAAACCCATTCTGTGTCACTGAAATGTGCTGCCAGTGGTGATTTTTTCTAAAAGAAATCTCTGGAGTGGCTCTCATAACTCAAAAACTCTGGCCGGTGATCTACCTTTAGAAAGCCATCTCACTTCTGTGTATAAGAGAAGACCTGTGTGTTCTGTGTCCATCTCCTCACAGAGCTGCATGAACAGACGTGAGTTAAGGGCATGTACTTTAATGTGGTTAATAATGTTAATCACATCTTGCAAAACATTGTTTAGTTCAGGTGACATTTTTGGCTAGCCAGCATTTCTCTATTGATGACACAGTGCATAGACTCACATTGAGAAGCAACTTCCTTGACCAGAGCAGTGAAACCAGAAAGCTGTCCAGTCATGGCAGCCACTCCAGTCCATGCACATACCGACACAAAATGACCAGTTCAGTTTTCCTAATATGTAATCATTCAAAGACTTGAATAGTTCTGCAGCTGTGGTGTTGGTTGGCAAAATAAGTGCACATAACATATCCTCATGCAATCCTCCTGAAAAATATATGGCACAGGTGTAAGCAACGGGGAGGGCGGCGGGAGGAGTGGGGAGGAGGGAGGAGGGGACGGGTATTTGTATACACAAGGAGGGCAATGCGCACTACCCGAAGGATGGACATATTTGAAACACGGACTTCGGTGGGGGGGGAACCAAGGGCAACACACGTAACCTAAACATCTGTACACCCATAATTTGCTGAAATAAAAAAAAAAAATATATGGCACAAAAACAAGCATTGTTGCCTTGTTGTCAACATCAGTAGACTTGTCAACCTGGATTGCAATGCATACCACGGAGACTCATTAATCCTCTCTAACAATTGTGCCTCAATATCCTCTGCTATTTCATCAATTTGTCCAGTTATGATGCTAGCCAAAAGAGGAACACGTGCCACCTTTTGAACTGCAGTCTCTCCTAAAAGGTCATGGCAAATGCCCTTAGCAACAGGTAAGATCAACTTTTTACCAATAGTAAAGGGCTTCTTAGCTTTAGCAATGCGGTTAGCCAGTAAGAATGATGCTCTCAGTGAAGACACATTTGATGAAGTGGTGGCCTTCAATAATTGCTTCTACTCTTCGTGTTCATGTTTTTTTCTTTTGAAAAACTCTAAAGGCTTGTCTTTTAATGTAAGGTGCTTGGTCTCCATGTGACAAAGAACTTTTGATGGTTCCATGGTTTCATTGGATAGCCAGTCACCACATATTATACAAAGTGGGCTTAGAGAATGTGAATCACCTGTTCAATGAACCTGTAATTTAAGTAAGACTCTTAGTTTTTTCTTTTAACTGCAGCTTTCATTTTGTTGGCAGCCTTAAGGTCTTCTGCTGTCTCATCATTGGGTCTTTCCCCCTTTTCAAAGAAGCTCTCCAGCGACGTTTGTTTTTTACTCATTTTTGCTAGGGCTAGCTTGTGGGCTTACCAAAACTGTGACTGAGACAAGTGTGCAGTGCAGGAAAGAGGTGCAGACTGAAGTGGTAAATAAAGTAATGGGAGGGCCATGCACAGACTAAAATAAGTGTCAGATTCTGACTTAAAGCCTGCCACCAGATGCAGCTGTACAATTGAAGTACATCAACTCACTCGCCACTATAAAGCCTGCCACCAGATGCAGCTTAATTGTCACTTACCACTCACTGATAGGGTTTTGATATGAGTCTACAAGCAATTGATTTATTATGATCTCTGTGCAGTCAAACTTCTCTGCTAATGATAATCTGTATTTGCAGCTGCTCCCCAGTGCTAGCATCACTGCCTCAGCTCCACCTCAGATCATCAGGCATTACATTCTCGTAAGGAGTGCACAATCTAGATCCCTCATATGCGCAGTTTACAGTAGGGTTCATGCTCCTATCATAATCTACTGCCGCCACTGATCTGACAGGAGGCAGAGTTCAGGTGGTGATACAAGTGATGGGGAGTGGCTATAAATACAGATGAAGCTTCACTCACTCTCCTGCTGCTCACCTCCTGCTGTGTGGCCCACTTCCTAACAAACAAGCCGTGGACTGGTACTGGTCCATGGCCTGGGCGTTGGGAACCACAGCTGTAAAGAACATCATTTATTGTCTTTCATGAATCTGCAGATTGCCAGGGGGATGGTTGATCTACACTGGGTTTGGCCTGACTGGCAGTTCTACTTCAGGCTGCAGGTCCAGCTTAGCCTGCTCCTCACTAAAGGACAGGCTTGAGTCTACATACACATATTTATTCTGGGACCCAGGCCAGGGTGCAGCTTTTGTTATGGTGATGGCAGAGGCACAAGAGGTCAAGCTCAACCAAACAAGCACATTTCATGTCTCTGCTTACATCACATCTGTTAGCATCCCATTGGCCAAGGCAAGCCACATGGTTGAGTTCAAAGTCAAGAGGTGGAAAGGTATACTCATCCCATGTTATTGGGAGGAGGACAATGCTTTTGAACAATAGCATAATCTACCACATCAAAGTGTTTGTTAACTTGTGCTAGAGACCTATCTTTTGTCTGTTACATTCCTGGCAAATGTTTCCACTAAATCTCCCCACTAAACTACTAGAAATCCTAAAAGGCTCTTTTAGGGGATACTGAATCACATCTTTCATGTAATGAAGGAAATGTGCAGACAAATTGTGTCGTATTCACGGGTTAGGAATCCCACAAATTAACCAGTGAATCCTCTAACTAACCAACAGTTATAAAGAATCCAAGAAGTCAAGGAAAGTGAGGAGAGGTAGTTGAGAACCTACTATGGATAAGGCACTGTGCCGAGGGCACATGGTGAGTAAAACAGCTGAGATACTTACAACTGTGCAGAATCTGAAGGAAAGACACCTCGTGCTGCAACAGAGAATAATGGTGTGGGAGGGCAGAGAACAACTCAGAGTGGTCAGGGGAAGTCTCAGTGAAGAGGTAGACTTTAGTCTGAGATCTGAAGGGTGAGAAGGATCTAGGCACATGAAGAACTAGCAAAATCACATAACCAGGAGACATAGATCTGAGTTTATTGTCTATAATATTGATGAGGAAAGTTAAAGACTCAAAAGGCATTATATGATGGATGTTACTGTAACTGCTTTAAAGAAAGATATCATGAGAAAGAATTCAGAGCCCTAAAATGTTACTCACATAGATTGGGAACCTCTCTGAAGGAAATAGACTATGCTGTGTGTTTCCAAGAATTAATTGATCAAGGAACCCCTTGTCATTGGTCATACTCCAGAGATAGTATTCCAAGGAGTACACTTTGACACTCGGAGAAATGGTGCACTGGGGGCTCTCTAAAGTCCATTCAGCTCTGAAAGATTCTGTGATGAGCACAAGTGCCAGAGAGGGAGACTTTGTCGGTACCAGATTTTCTATTAAAGGATATGATCCATGTATGTAATCATATCTCAATTAATGAAAAAAGAATTAAAATAAGATACAATCCTAGTCCACTCTACACTAACAGCTACTCTTTAGTGAATACTGTTATAGCAAAATTGTACAGTACAGTACATATGTGGAATGTAGGCTATAATTAAAAATGCAAATGATTATCAACTAAATAATGAAGACAAGAACACTCTTCTGCTAAAGCATGGGAGGGATGATGTACAAAAATAAAAAGAATTAAGACAAACCTGTGCTGAAAACCATAAGAATGGCATACTCTCTTATTTAAAATACTTCCTTGTTCATATATTCTGAAATCATGCCAGAAGTTTAAGAAACAATCATGATTAAGTGTGCTTAAGTGAGAACCATGGGATTAGTTAGCCCTTTGTCCTGTTCAGGAGACCATCACCACATCAGTCATTTCGGGATTATTTATTATCTTTCCTCATTTTGCACCATTTGGCCAGAAAAATTGTTAACAATTTCTTTAAGCCACTTATAATTTACCATGTCAATGAGTGTGTCAGCTTTGTCATTTTGCAGGTTATTTCCCAGGTAATAGATATACATTCATTCTGCCTTTCTATGCTGCTGCCATTCTTAACAAATAAAACCAGGGTATTGGAGCAGTGCATGTGCATCCAGATGACTGAGAACATTCATTTGTTTCCCCAGACTGTGTGACCTTGAGCAAGTCCTTGACTGGACCTCAATTTCCTTATCTGTCATATAAGTGGTCGGGACAAGATTTTTGTTAAAGTTCCTTCTAGCTCTAAAATTCTCTGACTCTATTTTGTATTCTAATTCAAATTACTAGAACCTTATACACTGTACTTTAAAATCCCCTCCCCGCTTACACACATTCTATTTTTTAAATATATCTTTCAACTTCTTAAACTATCAAATTTGAGATACATAAAAAGAGAAGTAATTAAACACCCTAGAGTATTCAGACTAACAATCCTTTTATTAATTAATGTAATTTCAGGTAGAGATTTAAAAATGAAATAAACAAAACCTGGGGTGATGACAACTTAATAGCTTATAATTTTAAATAGACAGATATGAATATGAGCTTTTCTGCCCTCTCATGTACACTTCAATTTTCCCAATATATTTGTCTCTCATTAATAATATTTTAATCAATCACTGGTACTTATCAAGCATCCAGTGTGCCCATTCTTGTACTAGTTGCTACAGCGGATTAAAATAGACTTCACCGACTTCAAAAATCTTCAGTTGGGGATAGGGAAACAAAACTTAACCCCAAGAAACAATTAGGGGCAAATATCAGATGATATATAGTGAGATGCTAAACTGTGTAGTATAAGCCAGCAGTTTTCAACCTTGTCCCCCTCTACAGCACATATAATGAATAATGTTTCCTACCCTTGACATAAAGTAAGTGCTCAATAAATATTTATTGAATTAATGTATAAATGAATCTTCACATGCTTAAGATAATAATACAAGAATATCCAAGATTCTAATAATTCCAGCCCTTCTCTCCCACCTAAGAAATCAAATCTGCCTGAACACAGGTAATTAAAAGGGATGTCTATTATAGGGCTAATAAACTTGAATATACATATATATATATATATATTCAATATCCACTTGAATATAATCCACTTAAATATATATTATTATTTGTACCAAATTAAAACACATTTTATAACTGGTATTGCAACACCACGGTTGAGAATGCTTTTCAAAGACTGCAGGTGCCGTCGGAGCTCAAAGAAAACAGGGATTACTATGGGCTGAAGTAGTACCCGGGGCCTTCATGGATGCAAAGGAAGATTTAGAAAATAGGTAGGAAAACTACATGTAAGCCATGAGGAGTGGGGATAGGAGAATAAACACAGAATGGACAGGAAGCAGTGAGGACACAGACCCGAAGCAGCAGATCTTTGATGGGGAGCAAAAGGAGGCACGTTTCGGTAGGTAAGGTAGAATCAGTATATGGCAGGCTATAAAAACCAGTCTGAAGTATTCAGAGTTGATCCAAATGGCAACAGAGAGCTATTGTAGACACTCAAGCAAAGTCCAGTAGAAAAGGGGTTTGTGAAATCTGTGTGTGTGCATGAGTGAATGTAAAAGAGACAGGGTGAAAAAAGATGAGGAGGGCAAGATTTATCTTTTTTATAGACCTTTTCTAAAGGGGTGGCAACTGAAGCCTGGCATTTTAATACCATTTTATGAGGCTTCATACATTTTAATTAATGTTAAACTGATTTATACCCTGAGGGCTTATACACAAATGGCACAATCAAATAAAAAAAGGAAGACACATGTGCACGAGTTTGCATGTGTCTATACGTGTTTATAGACACATCCTTCAACTACATTTGACTGTGCTTCTGTTAGGAGTGCCAGGTTCCACCCACATCTCAGTCTTCCTGGCTTCAATCAGCAAGGCAGAATTAACAACACAACAATTGGAGGGATTTATTGTGCATTATGTGATCTAAAACAACTTGAATAGTATGAAAAAGTGAGGCTCTAACAAGAAAAGGGAGATTAGTCATGTAGCCACTTTGCTGGCCCCCCCTGTTGTGCTTTCGACTGTGGGTTGCATTTATTTTTCTCATCCTAAAATCAAGTTTCTTAAAAGCTTGCTATACATTTTAATGCAATTGCTTTCATTTCCCCTTTGGGAAGGAAGAAAACAGGACTTTCCTTACATGGTAAAAGAGAAAATGCTGCTGAGCTGGAAATGTGTATGTGTATGTGGGGGGCAGGAGGTGATGGGATCAGGACATAATAAGAGAATGAAATAGTTGGCTTTTTTTTTTAATTTCCAAAATCTTTTTCTTGTCTGAATGTTCCTTTTTTAATTTTAGAATATTACGGGGGCACAAATGTTTAGGTTACGAGAAAAAAATGCTCAACATCTCTAATCATCAGGGAAATGCAAATCAAAACCACAGTGAGATATTACTTAACTCCAGTGAGAATGGTTGGCTTTTTAAACCTCATAAGCCCAACCCTAACTACAGACAGATGTCCCAGATTCTGCAGTGGCAGATGGCAGAGGCACTTGCCCATAAGTGCGGGAGAGAAATTAGAAGCATACAATAAATAAGCCTTTGAATTTATAAAGCATTTTATGCTTTATATCTTTTATCACATTTGATCCTCATCCTACCCATGCATGGTAGAAAGGGCAGGGATCGTTTTCTTCTTTATTCGACAAAGGAAAAAACCGAAATGACGAAAGTTTGAGTGACTTGCCTAAGATCTCACAGATAAGCCATACACTTCTAAAACAGCTCTATTGAGGTATAATTTGCTACCATAAAATTTGCCGTTTTGGAGTGTATACTTAGGTGTTTTTTAGTATATTCACAAGGTTATACAAGTGTCACTGCTATCTAATTCCAGAATATTTTCATCACTCCCTCCAAAAAAAATCTGATACCCATTAGCAGTCACTCCTCACCTCTTTGCTCCTCCCAGACTCTGGAAACCATTAACTTCTTTCATTTCTATAGATTTGCATGTCCTGGACATTTCATATAAATGGAATCATACACTATGTGCCCTTTGCATTTGGCTCCTTTCACTTAGCATAATGCTTTTAAGATTCATATATGCTGTAATATGCATCATGTTTTTCTATGCCCAAATAATATTTCACTGTATATATACAGCACATTTTTTATCCATTCATTAGTTGATGGACATTTGGATTGTTTCCAGATTTGTGGCTATTATAACTAGTGCTGTTATGCACATTTATATATACATTTTTGTGTAGACCTGGGTTTTCGTTTCTCTTGGACATATACCCGGAAGTACAATTTCTGGGTCATATGGTAATTCTATGTTTAACTTTTTGAGGAATGGCCAAACTGTTTTCCAAAGTGGCTGCATCACTTTACATTTCCACCATGGAATGATTAAGAATTCCAATTCCTCCACAACCTTGCCAACACTTGTTACTATTTGCCTCTTTTATTTTATAGCCATCCCAGTGCACATGGAGTGGTTTCTCATTGTGGTCTTGAATTGCAATATCTAATGATGTTGAGCATCTTTTCATGTGCTTATTGGCCATTTGTATAAATTCTTTGGAGAAATGTCTATTCAAATTCTTTGCCAATTTTTTAATTGGATTACTCATCTTTTTATTATTGAGTTGTAGAAGTCCTTTATATATTCTACATATAAGTCCCTTATCAGACATGTGATTTGCAAATGTCTTCTCCCATTCTGCCGGTTGTCTTTTTGCTTTCTTGATGGGTCTCTTGAAACACAAAAGTTCTTTTAACTTCAATGAAGTTCAGTTTATCTGTTTTTTCTTTGGTTGCTTGTGCTTTTGCTCTACTATCTAAGAAATCATTGCCTAATCCAAGGTTATGAAGATTTACTCATGTTTTCTCATAAGAGTTTTACAGTTTTAGGAATTGAATTTAGGCATTTAATCTGTTTTGAGTTAATATTTATATATGGTATTTTGTAGGGGAACAACTTCATTCTTTTTTTAAATTTTTTTTTATATCAGCATATTACAGGAATACAAATGTTTAGGTTACATATATTGCCCTTGCCCTACCCGAGTCAGAGCTTTAAGCATGTCCATCCCCCAGATGGTGCACACCACACCCATTAGGTGTGTATATACCCATCCTCTCCTCCCGCCTCCCATCTGTCCGACACCCGATGAGTGTTTTTACTATATGTGCACTTAAATGTTGGTCAGTTAACACCAATTTGATGGTGAGTACATGTGGTGTTTGTTTTTCCATTCTTGGGATACTTCACTTAGTAGAATGTGTTCCAGCTTTATCCAGGAGAATACAAGACGTGTCACCATTGTTTCTTAAAGCTGAATAGTACTCCATGGTATACAATACCACATTTTATTAATTCTCTCATGTATTGATGGGCACTAGGGTTGTTTCCACATCTTTGCAATTGTGAATTGTCCTGCTATAAACATTCGAGTGCAGATGTCGTTTTTATAGAATGTCTTCTGTTCTTTTGAGTAGATGTCCAGTAATGGGATTGCTGGATCAAATGGTAGTTCTACTTGTATCTCTTTGAGGTATCTCCATATTACTTTCCACAGAGGTTCTACTGGTTTGCAGTCCCACCAGCAGTGTATGAGTGTTCCTATCTCTCCACATCCATGCCAACATTCATTGTTTTGGGACTTTTTGATAAAGGCCATTCTCACTAGAGATAAGTGATATCTCATTGTGGTTTTGATTTGCATTTCCCTGATGGTTAGAGATGTTGAGCATTTTTTCATATATTTGTTAGCCATTATTCTGTCTTCTTTTGAAAAGTTTCTGTTCATGTCCTTTGCCCACTCTTTGATAGGGTTGTTTGAATTTTTTCTTGCTGACTTTCCTGAGTTCTATATAGATTCTAGTTATCAGCCCTTTGTAGGATGTGTAACATGCTAATATTTTGTCCCATTCTGTAGGTTGTCTGTTTGCTCTGGTGATAGTTTCCTGGGCTGTGCAGAAACAACTTCATTCTTTTACATGAGGATATCCAGTTGTGTCAACACCACTTGTTGAAAAGAATATTCTTTTCCCCATTAAATTATTTTGGCAACCTTATTGAAAACCGATTGACCATAAACCTGTTGGTTTATTTCTGGATTCTCAATTCTATTCTACTAATCTATCTGTCTATCTTTTGTCAGTATCATACTGTCTTGATTACTGTAGACTTGAGGTTAGTTTTCATGTCAGAAAATGTGAATTTTTCAACTGTTCTTCTTTTTCAAAATTGTTTTTGCTACTGTAAGTCTTTTACATTTTCATATGAATTTTATGATTAGTTTGTCAATTACTGCAAAGAAGCTAGCTGAGATTTTTTTAAGGACCATATATTATATCTATTGATCAGTTTGAGGAGTATGGCCATCTTAAAAATATTAAGTCTTCTGATCCATGAACATGAGATGTTTTTTCATTTACTTGGGTTTTCTTTCATTTCTTTCAATGATGCTTTGTAGTTTTCAGTATACAAATTTTTTACTTCTTTGGTTAAATTTATTTCTAAGTATTTTATTCTCTTTCATGCTATTATAAATGGAACTGTTTTCTTAATTTCATTTTTGTGTTGTTCACTGTTGGTGCTTAGAAATACAATTAATTTTTGTATATTGATCTTGTATCCTGAAATCTTGCTGAAGTTATTTAAATGTTCTGATGGTTTGTGTGTGTGTGTGTGTGTGTGTGTGTGTGTGTGTGTGTGTGTATGTTGATTCCTCAGGATTTTCTATACACAAGATTATATCATCTGCAAATGGAGATATTTTTACTCCTTCCTTTCCAATCTGGATGCCATTTATTTCTTTTTCTTGCCTAATTGCCTTGGCGAGAGCCACTAGTACAGTGTTGAATAGAAGTTGTGAAAGTGGACAACATTGTCTTATTCCTGATCTTAGTGGTAAAGCATCCTGGCTTTCACCATTAAGCATAATGTTAAATGTTAGTTGTGGATTTTTCATAGATGGCCTTTATCAGGTCGAGAAAGTTCCCTTCTACTTCTAAGTCTGGCAGAAAGTATATTGAAACCACAGCAGAGATCAGGTCTCTTGACTCTGAGTTGAATGCGCTTTCTGCTAATACACACTGACCTCTCACTTTTTCCTATTCCTATCTTCTGCTTTGTTTAAACACAGATCGAGATACAAATTTTCAGGATTTTAATCGAATACAGCAAACTATGAACCAAGGTCTAGATAGATAGATAAACAGACATACACACAATCAAATGAGCAAAGATAAAATAAACTTGATTCCAATAAGCTTTTTCTTTCTAAAAGAGAACAATTTTAGAAACTCTGCCTACACTTATTTTTGTCACAGCTTAGGTGGACAATACTAAATAGAAACTACACCAGGTCCTTTGCCAGGTAGGGAAGCAGAGTAAACTGATACTAAGCAGACATAGTCCTCAAGATTTTGACCCAGCATACAGACTAACTTCAGATTCTGGGTTCAGAGAGCACACCTGTAAGACAGACAGTAAAGCTTCCAAAGGATAATGGTCCTAGACATTCAATGGAAACATCTCTTAAGCCAGAATTCAAGTTCTGATTCTTATCCTAGAAAAAGTGAGAACTAGACTAGTATTGGACAGTGTAACCAGAACTTTGGGAATGAGGACTGACCTAATTCTAAGCTTCACAAAACTTTTTAGAGGTGTTCAGGAGGTGCCAGGTA
>NW_012149952.1:5402645-5408210 GCF_000956105.1 Propithecus coquereli
AAGCCAAGCACTATTCAGTAAGGTAAGGTATTGCAGCAACAGAGAGCCAAGGGGCCTTCTGTGTTGCTGTTGATCATTTGGCTCCACCTTAATGGAACTCTTACTACTTAAATGTTTGTGTGCTGTATTGACAAGGGTAGTCACATTCTTTTCAGAAGTTTGAGAAAGACCTACGTGGTTAAAGAATCAATGTATAAGAATATTTTTAAATGATTAATACTGTCAGCAGATCCAGAATAGACCCAGGACCTACTCCAACAGAGACTAGTATGAATCTCCATGTCCAAACACACTCTACAAAAGTGCAAATGAAATGACTGAAGGAAAGCATCTTCTGACATGCAAAGGACTTGAAGAAATCCTCCAAAGGTCATTTCATCGCCTAGGAAGCATTGGAAAAACAAATGTGGAAAATGCGGTGTAAGAAAATCAAATACCTATGGCATGAGTTTCATGTAATGAAATGGATTTTTTAATATGTTAGAAGTAAGCTGAAATGAAAACCAAATTCTACTCTCTTCACTTAACTCTCCAAGACATTTTCTCTTCATTTTGGATGGAACATCTATGGACATTTGATTCTAACACTTTTGTTCTAAAGTTTTGTTGTCCTTTTTGGTCTTTTTCTCAAGTATTTATGATCTGACAAAAAACGCTTAATGTGCTAATATAGCTCTACACTTAAAACAACCTAGCATTGAATCCTTCGGTAAACCAGATCATCATTTTATCATGGGAATAATCTTTCCCAATTTATATGTTCCTTCAGGTTAGATTACTACAGTATATAGTTTCTTAAAGGAGTACCTATATGAGTGAGTGTAATAACTAAAGCAATAGCATGAGGGTTCTAAAAGCAAAGAGTCTCTATTTGAGGCCCCCTACCCAAACATAGAAGTAGAAATTCATGCACCAGACTTTTCCTTCCCCATCCCACCATCAAGATCTTGCTGATCCTATGTCCCTGTAACTCAGGCTCCAACTCTCTGGTGCAGTAAATAGGAAACAATGGATATTTTAATCAGATTAAACTAACCCTTAATGATATATTGGTATATTATAATATACCATGTTTTCACCCAGTTTAAATGCATATTTCCTAGGGTCTTAGGGTGAGATACTAATAATGGCAATTTTAGATGGGTTGATGAGGGAGAGCCCTTCAGATTGAGGAGGCCTTTTGATGCCCTTCACATTATCTGTCAATTCTACCTAATGTGTAAAGCAAATCCTGCTCACAGACTGCAGTGTCCCCCCAAATTTAGTCATCCATGCCCACCTCCACAATTCTTTCCAAATTCATGAATTGCCAGTACTATGAGTTTCCACGTTCAGGTTGAGTATTCCTTATCCAAAATGCTTGAGACCAGAAGGGTTTCAGATTTGGGATTTTTGGGGGGGTCTTGGGATATTTACATATACATAATGAGATACCTTGGCGATGGAACCCAAGTCTAAACATGAAATTCATTTATGTTTCATGCATTCTTTATGTACAGAGCCTGATAAATTTATACAATATTTGTAATGATTTTGTATATGAAACCAAGTTTGTGTACACAAGGTCAGGTGTGGAATTTTCCACTTGTGGCATCATGTCAGCACTCAAAAAATTTCAGATTTTTGAGAATTTCAGATTTCAGATTTTTGGATTACAGATGCTCAACCTGTATCATATATCAGCAGTACTATTATTTATTCAACATTTTCTTCAAGTTAGCTTTTATTTAAATATCTACTTTAGCTTAATTCTATGCCATAATATCTATAAAATCATGGCATTGGTGCTAGCTATATATTTATAATATACATTAAAATAAATCCATAAACATAGAAATAAAAATGATCATCTATGTATTGCCTAAAAGAATTAATGTACTTCTAGTGGCATATATATTATACTTTGGGAAACACTAGTCCTGCCCCATCATTTTGAAGATCATGAGATTCATCAAAGATAAGAAATATGCAAATATCAAAAAATGTATACAGTTCAAAAAGATCTTAAGGATAATTTCTCCGTGCCCAGCATCAGCAATAGTGACACTGCATAACCAGGTCCTGATATTCTATGGCAATGTTGGCAATGATTGACTAGGCTTCTCTGAAGGCTCTAAAGCCCCCAAACTCTGAGGGTTGGTTAAGTGCACCCAGGGTCAACTCCAAACATCAACTCATATAATAAAGTTTACAATAAAAGTCAAGGTTTTGATGAATGTCACACTTGGAAGCCAATTAAGTGAGCTGAAAGGAAGACACAATTTCCCATTGTCTAATTGACTTGCAGCACCTTCAAGGTAATAAATTTGTCACATTGAATTATTAATGAGAAACGAATATTTGACTTGCTGCCTTGAATAGAAAATAATTCATTAGCAGGTAACATTGTTCCTTCCAAATAGTGAGTCTGGCACTAGGGGAGTTTAGAGACAATATGACTGAAAATTGTATTTTTCTTCATGACTATATTTCCCATATCATATACTTATTTAAAACAAAATCTTATGATCATTTTAATGGGTAGGTACAGTACCTTTTATTTAGAGCTTAAGTTTGCATTAATTTTCATCATCATAGAATTTATAGGATTCCTCAATATTTTTAAATATGTGAACATATGCTTGTGATTAGGAAAAGGAGTTCCTCAGAACTGTATTATTATTTGGTCAATATTTTCTTTAAATCAAATCACTTGTTTACTTTTTACACCTCCTAAGACATAATACTCATTAAATTATAAGTTGATATATGGGTTGCAATGCTCTTCAACTGTGTATCAAACTAAATACATGACTCTTAAAAATATAAAATATCGGCTTTGTACAACATATAAATATCATCTATGTACTTTGGGTAATACTGCACATACCACATTTTTTGATAAATAACATGTATTAAACAAAGTGCGTTTCTTGAGAAAATAAAGTAGGAATAAAGTATGTAATCTGCAAAATCAAAATTTTCCTTTGGGGAAAGATCTGGAATCCTACTTAATTCGTTACTCTTTTATTAAGAAATCCACTACCACCACCCTATCCCACTAAACCCTATTTTCTACTCCTTTAAAGCTATGCCTATTTTTCCCTCTTAAAGCCTTCCCTTATTCCCTCAATCAGTTCTGAATGTGTTTTCCTCTGAAATCCCATAACATTGTATATTCATCTTGATTCCCTTATCATATTATGACATAAGCTGCAGTTATGTTTGTACCAGATCCATTCTTCTCATCAAACATTGTATCCCCTGAAGTGCCTAGCATGGTACTTTAAACACAATAGGGGCTTAATGAATATTCATTGCATTTTAAGAGTATGGCACAAACCAGGATACTTTGCCAAGTCTAACTAACCTCATGAACCTTTGTTTATTGAGAATCTTTAATGGCCATTATCTGAGCACCAATTCTCAGTGTCTAGACATAGATAATGATGATGAAGGTATAAGAGATTTGGGTGAACTTATAGAGATTGTACATCTTGTGTTGGATGCTGAGAGTCTCATTTCAGCTTCTGTTATAAGTGGCATCGGGTGGCTTATTGCAATGCTCTTTCTATAAGCCTGCCTACTGGGACAACATATCTTGTTTGATGGGTTTAGCAAGTAGCAATTAGATTTTTTTTACAGAGGCCACATTTCTTGATCACGTCTGTACTGTGTTCATTATGCTCACTCCCTTGACATCAATAAGTCAATTTTAAAGAGCATCTGATGCTTTACAGGGTATTATGAAAAGCCCTCTTTGAGTAATGCAGTTTTTTTTTCATTGTCTCTGATCCATAGAAAATAGGATATTAAATTTTCTGAAGATTTGTTCCTCTTAGCCTCCCTCAACCTTGTCTCCTAAACTTAAGGTCCACATATCTGGAATAATCAGGCACAGGTATGATCTAGCTACTTTAAAATATTCACAGTCAGGAAAGCTATTTCATGCCCCTTTTCCTCCCTAGGCTGGAGGATTCATATATAATAAGTACCATTTACTGTACAAGCAGACACATTGAACTCACTCTAGCAGACAGACGATGCCAAGATGACATTTATTCTTCTCCAACAAATGTGGAAGATGAGTTCTAGAATTGGTACATGCACACAAGTGTGCAAAAGACAACTTAGCCAAAATGTTCATATCCACTGCTCTTTTCCCCATTATAGGCACTAGTGGATTTTTTTTCCCACTGATTTATTTTTATATTTGGTAAAATATTGAGACCTATTATAATTAAAATGATAGATAGGACATGAACCATTATAACCAGAATAATGGAGCCAATACTTTGTAGTAAAGGAAGAGAGGATAGAGATATTTGCAGAAAAAATATAGATTAGTAATAAGTACAGCAGTTGTGCACAAAACAGTTCTGAGCTTCCTGGCAGCCAAATGCAAGAGTATTTAATAGTATGGAGTGAACTATGCAACACTCATTATCTAATAACAAGGAGAATCAGATAAACTAGCTTTGTCCTAGCACTGAATTCTAAGAATTATTTGGTGAATCCTTTTATAGAAAAAAATGAACAGCATAATTTATCAAATCTTTACTCACCCAGCAGCCTTAAATTCAAAAACAATTTAAGATTCAGTCACTGACTTTGAGGAACAAATAGTAAATTTAGTGGGGTATAAATATGTGTGTGCATACATATGCGTGCATACATATGTGTGTGCATACATATATAGATATGATTCAGTGTGCTTGAAGGGAGTTCCTAAAGGAAGGCCTCCAAAGAAAAAATTTTCTTACTGCTTATTTTTGGCTAGAGGCAGTCAGAGACATCAGGGATAGTAATCTAGAGCAGTGGCCTTCAAAGTGCAGTCCCCAATGAGCAACATCTGTGTCACCTAGGAATTTTGTCAGACATGAAAAATTTTGGAGCCCACTCCAGACTTATTCAACCAGAAACTCTGAGGCTAGGGCCTAGCAATCCGTATTTTAACAAGCCCTCTGGCAATTCCAACATACTCTAATGTTTGAGGACCACTGGCTTAGTAATACCCACCCCTAATCTTTATCTCCCACCCCTTCCTGGGATGTAGGTTTCGTCCTCTTTCTCCCCAGATTGGAACCCAGATTGCCTAGTTTTTCAGCCATGTTTGGCCTTTTAATCCCTACTCCTCCCCCAGAAGGCTTCCTAAAGCAAAGGACAAAAAGACACAGCCATATTCTAAAACAAATTTCCCAAAGCCAAGTCCATGCTTCGTACATATCAAGCCTTCAGAATTACCTGGGATAATAAATCCAATTTCAAAAGTAAATTGATATGTTTTGAAGATAAAAGTATAGCTGGGGATCAAACAGTGTATATGATTCTAGCAGTAGTATAACAAATTTTGGGAATTTCTTTAGCCTTTGAAATAACTGCCCCAAAAATTATTATATAAAAGAAGACCACAGAAATATAGTAATACCTCATGTTTCATTCAACCAGAGATCATTTTTCCATAAACTTCATCTAACTGCAATAACGGGGAAAAAAGGAAAATGAACAAAAACAAAGCTAAATAAAATAACAAACAAAATAACAAGTTTCCAAGAACTAAAACTGGATGTCACAATGTCTATCCTC
>NW_012149952.1:5408780-5410537 GCF_000956105.1 Propithecus coquereli
TTTTTGACAATCAGAGTCATTTGGCACAATGACTGGATAAAGATAAAGTGCCGAAATATAGTCCGAAACCAAATATTCATCAAAAAAAGCTAATGGTGTATGTCTGGTGGTCCAGCACTGTTATTAATCCACTACAGCTTCATAAAACCTAGTCAATCAATTACAGGGGATATCTACTACAATCAGTTGGACAAAATGATGATGATGCTTGTGATCAAACAGCCAAGATTGATCAATAGAGACAGGCCAATCCTCTTACAAGACAATGCTCAACCACATGTCACACAAACAACGCTGCTCAAACTACAGAGATTGGACTTAGAAACTCTGTTTCATCCACCGTCTTCACCAGACCATACACCAACTGACTACCACTTACTCCAGACTTTGGAAGACTTCTTACAAGAAAAATATGGAATTCTCAACAAGCTGTGGAAAACGCGTTTCGTGATTTCATCACCACTAGCTCTCCTGACTTCTTTGCTGCTGGAATAAACAAGCTACCATTAAGATGGCAAAACTGTGCCAGTAGTTTAGGTGCATACTTTGTTTAATTGTACTGATTCTTGTTTGAGATATAATAAACTAAACCTTTGATTTGAAATTGGACATTTCATATTTAATGACCTAATATTTAAACGCTATTTTTATTCTAGACATAATTTTAACAATTATGATTTAGTGGTTTTTTTCAGCCCACCGCTAAGAAAGGGCAGAGAAATTGTTTGGGGTTTACCCATTGACAGCAGCAAGAAATTGACACCTGGGGGACAGAGGAGACCAGGAAAGAGGTAATAAACTGCCCAGTGCCAGCATGAGGACATGTCATGTCTCCAGCCAAACATACAGTTCTTCCCCATACGAATTTAAATCAAATCACCAAAATCTGCCAATCAGCCTCACAGTCAAATTGCTGACTAACCAAATGACTTAAATTCCTTGCTTTTTTAGAACACCCTAACTACTTTTAGTTAATTTTTCCTTTTGTCTTCATAATAGCGTTTTGAAGAATGTTCAATTTATTTATGTCTCAGTTCTCTACTGCTACAGCTGGAGAATGAGAGGCAGAAAAAGAGATGGAGACTTAGGGCATAAGGAGACTGAATTCCTAGTGATATGCTATTGCATATAAATAAGTATTAAGAAGATTTTTTTGAGAATATTATCTTAATATGGTCACATTCATAAGAATTCTTCATATTTAAGTATAGTCAAGTATAGTTAAGAGTGAATTCAAGGATATACTTAAGAACATATTTTAAGTATATTCACTATATTCAAGAAGATGTTTAAGAATATATTCAAGAGTATATTCAACAACATATGCAAAGGTATATTCAAGGATATAGTCAAAATGTATTGAAGGTACTTAAAATGTATTCAAGAACATATTCTCCATAAATATATCTTTATTCAAAAATATTTCAACCACAGAAAATGGTGAACTAGCACCTCTTATATTATCCTGGATAGAGTTGCAGCCCATTCTTCAAAGTGAAGTATCACAAGAGTGGAAAAAAAAGCACCACATGTACTCGTCATCAAAGTGATACTAATTGATACTAATTTATGAACGCTTAGGTGCTCACACAGAAGTGATATTCATCAGGTGCGAGGTGGGTAGGATGGATAAACTCACAACCAATGGGTGTGGAGCACATTGTGTGGGGGATGGGCATGCTTGTAGTGCTGGCCTAGGCAAGGCAAAGGCATTATATGTAACCAAAATGTTTGTACCCCCATAACATTCTGAAATC
>NW_012149952.1:5413457-5415385 GCF_000956105.1 Propithecus coquereli
CCCCTAGGCCCAAGGGGTTACCCAGGGAAAAATATTTTCAAGGGATGTAGATATAGCTTGAATATGTGTATTGAGAGCCCACATGCCCAGGCAAGAGGCCCTTTATGTAAAGTGAGCATTCTGTAGTTGGAGGTCAGCTCTACTCAAATCTGTATATTCTGACATAGAAATCTGAGGAGTTTTAGAATTCTAACTTCAAACCTGGCCTTCCAGAACAGCACAAAAGATGTAATAAAAGATATAAGGTATGAGAAGAGAACAATTTGTATTTAATAGTCTTTTAGCTTGGTTTATAACTTTAAAATATTTAGATAAATAGTATATTGGCATCCATTCACATTTCTTCTACCTCAGGCCTTACAAATGTTAGGGATGAGCCTGACTCTAGGAATATTAGAGGCATATAAAACTCATATAATTGGAGAATACTATAGGAACGTTGGATTAAGAATCTCTGAAAATCCTCTCCTCCTTAAAAGCAATAAAAACCTTGGCAAAAAGAAAAATTCTCAAAATCAACTTTTTCGGAACTCTGAAAATTAAACAAAGGTTTGTAACAGCATAAGAAACTCTTATTCAAAAAAATGAACCTCGGTAACAACAATGGGCTCTGTGGCATTTTAATATGACCTATTCCTATCTTCTTTTCCTTAACTCTGCATTAGCCTTGACAACCAACAGCCTTGAAATCACCGTAGCCCTGAAAACTAGCAGCTTAGAGTGACAAAAGGGGTTGGGGGTTACCAAAAGCTCTATTCCCTGAGAACTGTCACTATCTGAGCTGTCTCAGAACCCTGGAAACACCCACTTTCAGGGCTTGTCTTTATTTGTATTGACTCAGAGATTGCTGCAAACAGCTTTTCCCCCAGGCATTTGTCATCAGTAATCAAAAACAATAATTTAATACCACAGCTGCCTAACATGGCAAGAGGAGTTAGGGTAAACAAGATGACCAAAAAACTTAAAGGGAAAAATGAGGACTGATAACATCCATAGGCGGCTTTAAGAGAAAGAAAAGGGCAGAAAGAATATTTGAATAAACAATGACTGAAAACTTCCCAAATTTGATGAAAACATTAATCTATACAGCCAAGAAGTTCAAAAACCCCAAATATGATTAACCCAAACAAAGACAATATCTTGAAAACAGCAAGTGAGAAGTAACTTACTGCATATAAGGGATTCTCAATAAGCTCTACAGCTGACTTCTATCAGAAACCACAGTGGCCAAAAGACAGTGGAATGGCATATTCAAAGTTCTGAAAGAAAGTGACTATCAACCAAAATTCTATATCCAGAAATACTGTCCTTCAAAATCAAGCAGAAACTAAGACATTCTGGATAAATAAAAACAGATAATCTGCCACTAGTTGTCCTATCCTAAAATAAATTCTAAAGGGTGGGGTCCTTCAGGCTAAAATGGAAAGGCACTAAATAGTAACTCAAATCCACAGGAAGAAATGAAGAACATCAGTAAAGGTAACTATATAGGTAAATATAAAATGTAGTATGAATGTACCTTCTGCTTATAACATTTAAGGTATCCACTAAACAGAGTATTAGAGTTGATAAACAATTTCATCAAGGTTTCAGGATACAAGATCAATATAGGAGTCAATATACAGAAATCAATTGTGTTGCTATACACTACCAATAAAAAATACAAAATAAAATGAAGAAAACAGTTCTATTTACAATAGCATCAAAAATACAGACTAATGGCCAGCAAACACAATTTAAAAGTGCTCAACATCTCTAATCATTAGGGGAATGCAAATCAAAACTACAATGAGATATCACCTAACTCCAGTGAGAATGGCCTCCATCAAAAAGTACCTCTTACACTTTCCTGGATTAAACTTAAGCCCATTATCCAAAGTGGAGCACCACAAGAGCAGCAGAACGGGACCCATTTGTACTCACCATCA
>NW_012149952.1:5415850-5464905 GCF_000956105.1 Propithecus coquereli
TAGTACAACCTCTGTGGAAAGTAATATGGAGATACCTTAAAGAACTAAAAGTAGAACTACCATTTGATCCAGCAATCCCATTACTGGGCATCTACCCAAAGGAACAAAAGACATTCTATAAAAAAGACATCTGCACTGGAACGTTTATAGCAGCACAATTCACAATTGCAAAGATGTGGAAACAACCCAAGTGCCCAGCAATACATGAGTGGATTAATAAAATGTGATATATGTATACCATGGAATACTATTCAGCTATAAGAAACAATGGTGATATAGCACCTCTTGTATTATCCTGGATGGAGATTGAGCCCATCGTTCCGAGTGAGGTATCACAAGGATGGAAAAACATGCACCACATGTACTTGCCATCAAATTGGTACTAACTGATCAACACTAAGGTGTTCACATGGTAGTAATACCCATTGGGTGCCAGTCAGGTGGGGGTGTGGGGAGGTGGGAGGAGTAAACTCGCAACTAATGGAAGCAGAGTGCACTGTATGAGAGAAGGACACGCTTGTAGCCCTAGCTTGTGAGGCAAACACTTTACATGTAACCAAAATGTTTGTACCCCCATAATATCCTGAATTAAAAATAATAATAATAAAATAAACAGTGATACATCCACCAAAAAAAAAAGAAAAAGAAAAAAGCTAGTCACAAAGAGAAACATATTGTATGATGCTATTTACATAAATTTTTCATAATAGGCAAATTCATAAAGACAGAAAGCAGGTTAGTGGTTGCCCGGGGCTGGAGAGAGGGGAGAATGGGTGTGACTACTGATGAACATATGATTTCTTTTTGGTGACTAAAGTGTTCTGGATTTAAATGGTGATGATGGTTTTGCAACTCTGGGAATATACTAAAAATTACCGAATTTTACACTTTAAAAGGGTGAATTTTATGGTATAAGAAGTATTTTATGGCTTGGTGTGGTATGTCATAAGGCTGTTATTTTAAAAACTCATATAGTAGTCTCAAGAGTTGCCAAAAGAGCATTTCATAAAAGCTTGCATCAATTCATGACCGAAAAACCCTCTATGCAATCTAGAAATAGAAGGGTACTTCCTTAACTTGAAGATCATTTATCAAAACCAACAGTAAACATAATGTTAAATGTTAAAACACTGAATGAATTCCCATCAAAGGCAAGAATGCCCATTAACGCCCTTATTGTTCAAATTGTTCTGGAAGTCCTAGCTAACACTAAGGACAAGGAAAAAGATAAGGTTCAAATGTTTAAAATGAAACTTAAATTACCATTATTTGCAGATTATGAACACATGTAACTAGAAAACACAAGGATCAAAATGACTAGGAACTTCATTGTGGTGGTCAGATACAAATCAAATATTCAAAATTCAAAAGATTCTTATTTCAAATAAGAATATGTAATGGAAAAAATGGGAAAATGTTATGGAAAAAGATAGAACTCACACACACATTTTAAATACAGAGGGATAACTATAATTCTGCAAGATCCATATGCAGAAACTTTGAAATTTTACCAAAGCACACAAAAGAATACCTAAATAATTTGAGAGATATACTTTGTTCCTGAATGGGATGTGAAGCAAGAGAACTCTCATACCTACTGGTGTGAATCTAAATTGGTATAATTTATTTAGAAAACTGACAGTATGTTCTAAATTTAAACATAAACCTATTCTTATCACTCAGCTATTCCGTTCCTAGGTGTATACCCAACAGAAATAAAATATATTTATAAGAATGTTCATAGAAACATGAATTTTAATAGGCAAAAACTTAAAGCAAATCCATACATTAGTATGGATAAATTGTGGACACTACAATAATGAAAATGAACAAATGACTGTTCCATGAAACACCATAGTTGAATCTCACAAGCATAATATTGAATGAAAGAAACTAGACCCCCGAAAATACATATGAATTCACTTATACGAAGGTCACATAGCAAGGTAAATTAATCAATAATTTTAGAAGTCAGGACAGTGTTTAATTTGGGGAGGAAGGAGGGAATAGTGATCGAGAGAAATACATGAAGGGAACGTCTGGGTGTCCTGGTGATGTTCTAGTTCTTTAACAAGTGGTTGGTGGGTATTTTGTTGTTTTCACTCCTTGCACTATATGCCTATGACTTGTTATCTTTTATGTATGTATATTAGACTATAATGTTAATTTTTTAAAATTACTTTTGAAATGGTTATCTATGGGGAAGAGAGGGAACACAATAGCAGGGACAAGAATAGAAGTTAAATTTCTCTAAATATACCACATTTTTTAGAGTTGTGAGTCTGGGTCTTTTTAATATTTTACATAATTATAAAAGACAAAATAAAATTAAAAGAAATGGACTTGCTTATAGAATTGGTGCCATAATAACCCAGAGAGGAACAATTTCTAATGACTTTGAAATGCAGTAATTTGACTTTCCATTTCTAGTGGGATACATCTTAAGGATAGAATTAATTTTTAAAATTTTAAATTGTTTTCATTAGCCTTATTAGTGATAATTTGGTATCACTGTGATAAAGGAAATAAGTACTTTTTAGTGTAAGCAGGATTTTTGGCATAGAAAAAAGGATATACAGACATAGGATCAATGACATCATGTAAAAACCCTGTAGTCCTGAATTTGAGTTAGAAATATCCTATAAACTCATGATGTGTTTTACATTAAAAATACCTTCTGGCTTTGTCCACTCAAAAAGCCTAGAAACACTGACCCATCCAATACCAATGAGCAACCCTAGCACCAAGATTGTCATCTCTAAATACCATTTCCGACTAAAAGGAGCCAGGAGAAATTACAAGGCTGGGACAGGAAATGTTCAAGTTGAGACTAGGTCATCTTGTCATACCAGACAGCAAGGAAGTTTTCAAAACGGAGGCAAGTCAAAGGACCCAAGAGTCAACTTGAAGAGGCTGCAACTGACCAAGTTGGAACAATTTAATTATCAATAAAAATAACTGCAATATTGAAAAACATAAGGTTTATTAAAGATGAGTTCTTGATGATAGTAAAACAAAATTCATTGGACACTATTGGGGGATGCTAGTGAACCAACTCATTATTTTGAAAACTGATACATAAGAAGAATGAAGAATTCATCTTACCCTTCTTGTATGATGTATACCTCACTGAAATCAAACAATTGATGAGAGGAAATTTGTCTTTATGAAAGTATTCCAACTAATAAATGAAGAAATTATGATAGTACTAGGATACCACCATTTCACAACCCCTATGGATCTAAGCAATGAGCATCAGTGGCTGCTGACATCACAAAAGAGAGACAGACATCACTTGTTTCCTGATGGGAGTACATAACCCCACCTATGAGGTATTCCTGTGAAAAGATCAAACCTGAATTTGATCAAGTGTCTAACTCTACCACTTAATAGCAAATAGAGGGCAGAGAAACTGTACTGGGATGTAATCAGCAAAATTCATACTGGGAAGCTCTACAAAATAAATGATAAGAGAAGGAGGGAGGGAGGAGGGAGGGAGGGAGGAAGAGAGAAAGAGAGAGAAAGAAAGAAGAACCTAAAGGTTAAATGATACTTAAGAGACATATCAACCAATTGCTGTATGTGTAACTTATTTGTATATTTATTTAAACAAACTATTAAAAGAAAATTTATGAGAAAATCAAGGAAATTTGTCCACTGGCTATATTATTGGATGGTGACTGTTAAATTTTTAGATGTGATAATTGTACTGAGAATACGAGTTTTATAAAGAGCTTACATTTTTTAGAAATATATACTGAAATATTTGAGATGAAATGATGCCTCGGACTTGCTTCAAAATAATCCTGAATAAAAACTTGGAAATTTCCTAAGTGTTCAACAATAAAAAAAAAAAAAAAAAAAGAATTGGATACCCATGATCACCTTGATCTTCACATGCACTTTTTGTTTGATGATAATAACTATTTGTTTTTCCTTCTAAGATTTATTTTCTGTTAGCAATTGTTTGATAAAACAATCACAGCTATAAAAAATTCTATCGTAAAAAAAATAATAATCCTGAATAGAGGAGTGGGGTTACATATATGAAACAAAATTGGCCATGAACTGATACTTCTTGAACTTGGGTGATGAGTTCATGGGAGTTCATGTTTTCTACTTTGGTAAATGTTTGAAATTTTCCAAAATAAAAAACATTTTAAAGAATGGTACAAGGTAAATAAAGCTGATTAAAATTTCCAGTTCTCCCCAATTAGTCTATAAACTTCAGTATGCTCCGATACTTAAAGATATAATTAATTACAGTCAAAATAAGTCCTTCCTATGAAAGAAAGGAACAGAGTGTAATGAGAGCTTATATCAAAGGGGATCTTCGCTTATTTATAACATAATTGTTAGTGGATCCATATTTTTTATTTGTTTCTTTTAAGTTGCTCATTTTATTTGCATGTAAGTTACTCATTATGGAAAAATGAGCCAAGTGGATAAATTTAACTTAAGTCAATAAAGGGAGACAAACAACCAAGAGAGACATGTAAAATATATAGTTCGTTAATTTTACTTTTAGGGAGTTGAACAATGGTTTGATAGCATCATTTTAAAAAGAATTCTATATGAAGTTCAGTCCCTTTAGATCTCATCAGGAATACCGTGTTTGTTCTTGGATGCCACATTTTAAAAGAGATATCAACTACTGCGGTACAGCCAGAGGAGAATGACCACAACTCTGAGGTGATTCAGAAACCCTGTCAAATGAAAAGGAGTTGAAAGTACTAGGAATGTTTAACCTGGACAGGAAAAATCTTGCATGTACACACAAACAGCCTTGAAATATATGAAAAGCCTGCCTGACAAGCAGTTGGTGGATAGATTTACAATATGTCACTCAGGAAAGCCAATAATGGGTCAAAGCTGCAGAATAGTAGCTTTTGCCCCCACTGTGGAGAACTCTCTAACCATGAGAGCTGTCCAACAGTGGACTCTGCTGCCCTAGATGATAAAAAGCTGCCCCTGGAAGTGGGCAAACAGAGAGGACAACATAAAATCCCAGGTCTCTTTCAGCCCTAAGTTCTGAGTTTTAAGTTGTTCAACAAAGACCTGCTTAAAACCAAGGGGGAAGCTTCCTTAGCTTAAAAAAGTTTTCCTTAACCAGACAGGTGTCTGTTTATTCAATAAACATAAATACAGAGAAGATATTTTCAGGGGGAAAATCAATACTTTTAAAGATAAAACCCATCAATGTTACTTGTGTCAAGTGCCTGGAGTAAATTAAGTTTACAACTTCAGCAGACTGTCACGTGAAAGTGTAGCAGTGACTAACAAATTGAATTACCATAGTACTACATCACTCACAAAAGTATTATTGATAGTGACAGAGGGATATTGAATTTAAATTATTCATTTTTATTGATTGAACAGCACATCTTAACTAGGAAGCAAGAAGGAAAAAGCTGAAATGTTAGACTTGGATTTTACCTCCCATCAAGAATGATCCCAAAAAAGAAAATGTGTATATGCAGTTGAGCCCTACAAAAAGCAACAAATCCACTGAAGTTTTCTCTGGACACCCCTCCAGCCTTGTCTTTTCCATTCACGTTCATCTCACCTCCACCTACCCACTCAGAGCCCAGTGCTTCAATGTCCCCTCCTTTTTGAGCTCCCTCGTTACCCTGTCCTTCCTGGCCTGGTTTCATTCCTTATTTCAAAACCATGTATTGAATACTTTTTCTGTGCTAGACATTGTGCTGGGCATCAGGGATAAACAACTGAGTATGAGTTTTTCTCAAGGAAGATATAATCTAATGGAGGGAAAGAAACACATAAAGCAAAAGAAAACAAACTGCAATAAAGTGCTGTACATTTTTCCCCCGCCATTTAAAATCCCGTCCTACTCTCTGTTCTGCTTGTATCTAAACATATTCTTTGCCTTTGGGAAATCATAAAACCCACCTGAGAATTCTATATAACCTATGGACTGCCTCCCTAGAAAAAAATACAAAGAAAACATATATATGTGTACATACATAAATTTTTCATAACATTTTTAGGAGTTCAAATGAACAAGTTGAAATAAACATAAATGAGAAGGCCTAGAGTTAAAAGCCCCTGCCCTAAGGTGTTAATGACTGTTAAGTAGTTAATGTTTTTCTAATTCAGGGGCATTTACATTGTCCTGGGGAAACTTCTGGTATCTAAATGCATTAAGGCAAAAGAATTAAGTGACAGTGGGAATTTTAGGATTCTAACAAGGTCAGAAAAGGTGAGGAAGGAATTACCCTCCCAAATTATCTCACACAGGTGGCCTAAGTGAAGAGATGTACTATGTCTAAGTCTTGTTCACCGAACAAAAATTATTTCATCCAAGTTCTCTGTAACTCTTTCAGGCATCTGTCTGTCACCTACAAAACCTCTCGTTTCATTTTTTAATTAAGCAAAGACAGGAACATCATTCCTTCCCCCTAAGAAAAACACCACCACCACAATTTACATCCATGAGTTTTACAGTCGCTCTAGATGCTCTCTCTTAATTGTTTTGGGGTCTTTTTTAATTAAAACACGTACAGTTCTTA
The DNA here is from genome assembly GCF_000956105.1 of Propithecus coquereli. Taxonomy (NCBI): domain Eukaryota; kingdom Metazoa; phylum Chordata; class Mammalia; order Primates; family Indriidae; genus Propithecus; species Propithecus coquereli. Next base: position 5,422,381 of record NW_012149952.1, read on the forward strand.
TAGAGCTTGAAAATTAGGCAGCTACCATTGGGCCTGAGGCAAGGAATTTTCCTTGCAACAGAGGAGTAAGTAGCCCCAGGAAAACAGTGATCATCAGGCTAAATCCACTATCCTTTTTTAGCTTAAAGCCTTCCTCCTCAAAGTGTGGTTGATGGGCCAGCAGCATCAGCATCAAAATCACCTGGGACTTTGTAAGAAATGCAGAATCCCAAGCTCATCCCAGGCCCACTGAATCGGAATTTGCATTTTAGTAAGATACCCAGACGATTTTTGTGCCTGCTAAAGTTTGAGAAGCACTGTCTCAAAGAACAGTTTAGTCCACATTGTAGCAGCATTGAGTAGACTCCCAGGCCTAAGGGACTTGGACTAGTGGGCAACTGGGTTTAAAGATTAAGGTGCTTCCTCTGGGGTAATCTCAGCATCTAGCAAAATGCCTGGAAACTAAGAAACTACAATAATCATTTGTTCATTGATCCATTTAAAAATTTTTGTTAAGCATCTACTATATGTGAAGCACTGTGCAAGGCATTGTTGAGAAAGCCCTCATGGAGCTTACAGTCTAGTGCAGTGTTTATAAAAGAGGTGTCACTTTGCCATCTGCATCAAAATTACAAGGGGTGGGTGCATGTTTAAAACAGGCAGATTCCTAGGACCCACCCCAGATGGGCTAAATCAGAATCTGAATGGATATAGTTCTAGGAATCAGCATTCAGGTGATTCTTACACAGACTGAAGTTTGAGAATCACTGACTTCTGGATTATGGAAGATTAATGAGTAAAGTCATTCATTCAACAAATACTTATTGAGCCCTACTATGTGCTAGGCAATCTTTTAGGCACTAGGGATATAGCAGTGAACCAAATTCCCCTTTCTCATGAAGTGCACATTCTAAATAGAGGAGGCAGATTATAACAAATATATATGTCAACAAGCAAAAAGTGCTAAGAAGAAAACTAAGCCCCAGTAAAAAATTAATCAGTGACGTGGGTGCTATTTCATATAGGATGGTCCAGAAAGGCCTCTCTATAAAAGTGATAATTGAGTCAAGACCCAAATGAAATGAGGGAATGAGCCATACAGATATCTGGGAAAGATTTTCCCAGGCAGAAAGAACAATATGGGCAAAGTCCCCTTGGCGGTAATGTGTCTGACTGGTTCAAAGACAGAAAAGAGAACAATAAGTCGGCCAGCAGGAAAGTGATTGGAGAAGAGTCAGAGAGGTAATCTAGGTGTAGGAGCATGAACAGGTCATTTTAAGGACTTTGGATTTTACATTGTGAGAAACAAGGAGCCACTAGAGGGTTTTAAGCAGAGAAGCAAAATGATATGACTTATGTTTTTAAATGTTTTGCTCTGGCTGCTATGTAGAGAACAGACTGTAGGGAGTATATTAGTTAGAGTAAATCTAAGGTGCTATAACAAAGTGAACCAACCTTATGGTAGTTTAAGAGAAAGGAGTTTGTTCCCTCTTACTTAACAGCCCTGATGTGAATGGTTCAGATCCATAGGGTAGGTCTATTGCTCATGATAATTCATGGAGCCAGATTCTTTCCAAGTTGTTGCTTTGCCATTGCTTAGGGCCTTGTCATGGACAGTAAGCTCAAAGTCATATTGTCAAGATATCTAGGTCTCACAGACAGAAAAAGAAGACAAAGGTATAGAGGAAGCAAGCCCAAATGTCATAAGTCCCTGAATCAAAAATAACGTATGTCAGTTCTGCTCACATTCTATTCATGAGAACTTAGTCACACAGCCATATCTAACTGAAAGTAAGGATAGAGTATGTAGTCCAGAAAGACAGCTATGCATTCAGCTCTATTTCTTTGACTATAGAAGAAGGTCAAATGGGTTTTGATGGACAACTAGCAATGTCTTCCATAGACAGTAAGAGCAAATGAAGGTAGATGTTGCAGCCATTGAAATGAAGGGTGATGGTGGCATGGACCACGGTGGTGGCAGTGGACATAAGGAGGAGTGACTGGTTTCTGTATTTGCTATACTTTGAAGATTTTCTGATAGACTAGATATGGATGTGAAAGATTCAAAGATGACTCCAAGAACTTTGGTCTGAATGACTTGAAGAAAGGAGTTGAATGAATGATTGGATGAAAAATATTCCACCTGAGCCAGATATTGTACTCTTCTCCCCATCTTCCGAAACCCGATACTACATCTTAATGTGAATAAGACTCAACTTCTTCCTTGAAAGCCAGATTTCAAATTTCAATTCCAGTACTTTCCATGTGTGTGATCTTAAGCAAATCATTTCATTCTACTGGGTCTTAATGTCCTTGTCTATAAAATAGAGACAATATTGGCATCAACCTCATAACGTTACTGCGAAGATTAAATAAGGTAATGTACAGAAAGTACGTAACATAATGTAGGACAAATAGGAAGCACTCAATAAAAACAGCCCATCAGCCTTGTGATAAAGATTACATGTGATTATATACACCTTTGTAAAGCATATAACACAATTCTTGGCACATGCAAAGTGCTCAATAAATGGCATTTATTATTATTAAACAGGGGAGGCTAGAGTGGCCAAAGACAAATTTAGTGACTTCCCAAATTATTTCAGAGACAGCGCTGAGAAGAGTATGTCATCTTACCACAATGCAGAAACTAAATGAATGTGCTCTATAGAGTTGTAGACTATTACAAATAATTCTCTTAGACCCTTAGCTTATAAGTATCAGTCATAGTTTCTCCTTATCTTTGGTGTACAGGACTCTGACATCCTCCATCTACTAGTGTCAGAGAGGAATATAAATGATCTTCATTCTGTAGGGGTGGAGGGAAGGCTCCCTCTTCACCCACTGAAGGTTCATTGAAAATGAAGTGACAAAAAGCAGATTGATAGGAGAGAAAAGCATACAAAATTTATTTAACAGGCATAGCACAGAGGAATCACAGGAGAATTATTACCCAATAATTTAATGAGGTCCATATGCTTATAGACCCTTCTTTATAGGGCAAGGGGAGTTTGGGGTGTAGGAGTAAATGATTTTCATGGGAAATGAATGAGCCCAAAGAACAATGGCCTAGGAAAAAATTCCTCTCAGCTCTGGGGAAGGTAGAGGTAAAGTGAGGGGCAATACTTGACTATAAATAAAAATTATCTTATTATGCAGATAAAGTCCCCCAGGTAACCTCTCAGAATTGCCTCAGAGGAATAAGAAAAGGGTATCAGAGAGACAGGGAGGCAGGGAAAGATCAGAGAGATTCCTTGAGGCTGCTTCTTTAGTTCAGCATGTCAAAGAACAATATTTGGGGATATCACTTTCTAAGAACTAACATTCCCCTGTCTTAAACTTCCCTGAAAGTTTCATATGTTAAAAACTGAGTTGATGGCTAAGGAGAGAAAAATAAAATTAGTAGCTGAGGGGCAAAGGGTTCCATTAAACCAATCTCCCATTTCTGGGAATAGGTCAGTCCAATTAAACAGTTGGTCTCAATTCAGCAGGTGGTATCTGTAGGGCTCTCATCAAAGTTTAATCTCTATATGGTACAGGTAAACAGGTTTCTAAAAAGAGGCATTTCTATGGAAACAGAAGAAAAACAAAGATTAATGTCTAGAGCAAGCTATTTAGGCTGGTGCAAAAGTAATTGCGGTTTTAGCATTGTCGAAATTTGCCATTTGATATTGGAATACATTCTTAAATAAGTGTGGTTATGTTATAGATCATTTTAATGCTCATTTCTCACTTTACGTTTTTTTGCTAATGATTTATTACTTTCTGTTTATTTTATATTTATTTTAGACTATGGAAATGATGTTAGACAAAAAGGAAATTCAAGTTATTTTCTCATTCGAGTTCAAAATGGGTCGTAAAGCAGCAGAGACAACTCACAACATCAACAACTCATTTGGCCCAGAACCACTAACAAACATACAGTGCAGTGGTGGCTCAAGAAGTATTGAAGGGAGACAAGAGCCTTGGAGATGAGGAGCACAGTGGCTGGCCATCAGAAGTTGACAAAGACCAATTGAGAGCAATCATCGAAGCTGATCCTCTTATGACTACACGAGAAGTTGCCAAAAAAACCCAACGTCAACCATTCCATGGTTGTTCAGCATTTGAAGCAAATTGGAAAGGTGAAAAAGCTCAATAAGTGGTTGCCTCATGAGCTGACCAAAAATCAAAAAAATCATTGTTTTAAGTGTTGTCTTCTCTTCTTGTACACAACAACGAACCATTTCTCAATCAGATTGTGACATGCGACGAAAAGTGTATTGTATACGATAACCAGACAACCAGCTAAATGGTTGGACCAAGAAGAAGCTCCACAGCACTTCCCAAAGCCAAACTTGCAGCAAAAAAAGGTCATGGCCACTGTTTGGTGGTCTGCTGCCAGTCTGATCCACTACAGCTTTCTGAATCCCGGTGAAACCATTACATCTGAGAAGTATGTTCAACAAATCCATGAGATGCACTGAAAACTGCAACACCTGCAGCTGGCATTGGTCAACAGAAAGGGTCCAATTCTTCTCCACGACAACGCCTGACCTCACGTCACACAACCAACGCTTCCAAAGTTGAACGAATGGGGCTACAAAGTTTTGCCTCATCCACCATGTTCACCTGATCTCTAGCCAACCGACTACCACTTCTTCAAGCATCTCAACAGCTTTTTGCAGGGAAAACGTTTCTACAACCAGCAGGATGCAGAAAATGCTTTCCAAGAATTCGTCAAATCCCGAAGCACAGATTTTTATGCTACAGGAATAAACAAATTTGTTTCTCATTGTCAATAATGTGTTGATTATAATGGTTCCTATTTTGATTAATAAAGATGTGTTTGAGCCTAGTGATAATGATTTAAAATTCACAGTCTAAAACCACAATTACTTTTGCACGAACCTAAATATAAGCCAGTTTCTTTAGAGTCTGGAGGGCAGTCTGTTGAGAAGATTTTTAGATTTGGGTTGGAAGCATCTACATGTGGAGCAGAAGCAGGTAGTGGCAATCAACAGATTTTCCTGGTCTATAGTTTGCATGTCACAAAGTTCGTGCAAATATAAGCTGTTGTGGTTTTTCTTTAAAGCCAAGTTGACCAGCTTTGGCTTGTGGGTCTCAGGGGTTAAAAAAAGGCAGTTTAAATTTCTAGTGATTCCAAATCAGAAAGGTGGGAGAAAAACTGAAAATGTTAGTTTAGAGACTTGTGATCAGATATTAAAAGAAACTAAGAATTCAGGATTCAGTCCAGATAACAAAAACTCAAAAACAATGGACAGGGCTAGAATCTAATAACAAGTACACTATAGTTTTCTTCCAAAACATAATTTCCTTTCTCTAGTCCCCTCATTTCTGACAAATATAATCACAGTAAGACCAATTTGTTTGTAAAATAAGATTAGTTTCATTAACTTGGCCTGATTATTTGCATAAAGTGCAGCAACAACAGTGATTGATCATATAGGCTTTTTTAAAGGTTGGCTTTGATGGATTTTTTTTTCAAAGAACCTCAGATTAATCTCTCAGAGCTGCCCAAAAAAGTAGATGAAAAGTCTGTGTGTGGTGACAAGTCCCATTCTCTTCTTTTCTCTGGTGGTTCATCTTTCCTGGTTATTTGATAAGACTCCAAGGGAGGGGTGTCTTAGAACAATTGCATTCCTTTTGGAAAGAAGTTTTCATAATCAGGTAAAGAAATTCCAGAGAGAGTAGGATAGATAGACAGAAAGGCCAGGGACCTTGAGGCTGCTTCTTTAGTTCAGTATGTCAAGTGCCATATTTTAGGGTATCATTTTCTGAATCCCAACAATACAAACCATAAGGTTGCTGCAGTTTTATTAGCCACTTGTAATGCTCACATGTTCTGGAAGAATAAAGCTCCCATCAGAGACTAAACTCAAGCCAGTTTACATGAATGCCTGCACTTGACAGGATAAAGAGACTTGCACAAACCAAACAAAGCAGAAAGACCTGTGAGAGCCTCTAGTCTCCTTTTCCTCCCTGGTTCTCAGTGTTACTCATTGAATTCAAGCCAACAAAGTATATCTCTGATCAGGAAATGGGGTTTCTATTATGACCCATCTGTTATACTGTTATAGTATACCAGGACTCTGTGAATCCTTAGCCTGCCTCCCAAATTGGTGAGACTCGCAGCATTTGAATTCTTCAGTTTGTTCGTGCTGTCCCCGTCCAAGACTGGAAGCTGAGCCATGCATGAGCAAAATATTCCAGAAGGGAATATTTTTTTTCTATACCTACTGAACAGATTAATCTTCCATGGTAGTATTTACCTCCTACTTGACTTCGGTTAGAACCCTGAATTCGCATCTTTTATCTATCTGTGAAACATGTGCAAATTACTTAGGCTTTTTCTGAGCCTCAGTTTTCCCAACTGTAAAACTGAGATAATGGTGGTATCCACTTCATAGGGCTATTGTGGGAAATGAAATAATATTTGTAGAACACCAAGCATATATTAATCATCCAATAAATGGTGATGATGTAATAGGGATAGTGGTGATTAGAGTGGTAGTACTCATTATTATTAGAATTTCCAGACCATTCCCTTGCCACTTCCCATCAAAACATTTATCCCATTTCTCCTCATGGCCTTATCTGCTTGCTTAATTTGTTGAACCACCTTCTAACCTGCTGATGATAGTTTAATGCATTCACCACTCCCACTAGATAATATATATTATATGCATTCTGATGAGATACTTGAAATGCTTATCTCAAAGAGTAATAAAAATGAAAGGGATGTACCCCAAAGAAAGAGATTTGGGGAATAGTTATTTTGCCTACATTATATAAGCAGACCCTTATTCTATCTGGTGTAGAGCCAAGTCTGACTGGTTATATTTGGCTCCAAATGTAAAAAAAAAAAAAAAGAGAGAAGGATGGGTGTTGCCAGGTATTTCAGAAAATGACTTTTGAGCCAAGCTATTTGAAGATATTATTTTGAAAAACAAAAACAAAAGAACAGAGGCAAACAAGCCTTTGTCATGCCAACCTCCCTATTCCCCTGCCTCCCTGCATCCTAGCTCTCCACCCCACAACACAAACATACACATAAAGCAAATATCTCCGGATACCAGATAAGCTGTGTGAAAGATCATAACATTCTGTCAAAATGGGGCCAAGGGTAAACGTTGTGTTGTGTTGTAGTCAAATGCATTTGATAAGAAATAATGCATGAAAAGTGGAGCACAGGTCTTGTCAGAAATGTGCAAAAACACCTCTGTGCCTCTCACAATTGATAAACATTAAAAGGCTGAACACAGAACAAAATGAGTCAGAGCCTTCTCTTTCTGAAAATATTGGATTTGCTGTGGCTATTTTTGAACACCATGATGGCCCATAAGAAGTGATTAAATCTTTTAGATGTGAGTTGATCTTTTCCAAAATAGCAGAAGACCCTGGCTAGGGTATCTGGCTGCTGTAGATTTTTACATTTCAATCAGACACTGGAAAAGCTTTTTTGTATAAGACAAAGGGCTGTGTCATATGTTCTTCCAAATGAAATTGACAACACAGAATGCCACCCTATTCTTCAGTTTGTAATCTCTTCCAAGAGTGTTTGTCATTCTTGGTAACTTTCCAAAGGACCCAAATCTGAACCCTCTTGGCTGAGACAGTGCAAGCCTTCCCAACAAGAAATGATTTTACCTAAGAATGTAGAATTTTCCATGGATCCTGGCTGAGATCTGCTTTAGAAGACTGAAGTTCTAAGTCGGGCAATAAGAAAATTCAGAAATTTTTAAGTACAAACCAGGGCCAGTCTCACCAGGAAGTGGCTGTCTATGTTTATAATTTCTCATCAGTTTACCATGCAGTATCAAAATTCATTCCTTTGCAGTAAGGCACAGAAAGTGCTGGTTAAAAGGTATCTCCCTCCAAAAAAGGAGTATGCATATATTACACTTTATTTGGGAAGGAGGTCTGCATGAGTCCTTTGATAGAGCCAGAGCATTTGGGTGTTAACTGTACCAATGGAGAGTAGGTGGGAAGCAGGCCCTGGTTTCTAGAGCTGGGGGTGGAGTGGGAGGAGGAGCAGGCACATCAACACTAAACAGTGTGGCTGAGAGCCAGCCCTCTGGGCTTTCCCCATCTTTAAGCATCACACAATGCCTTCTTAGTTTACACTAGCCCCTGAAGGTCCCTGAATGATAACCAGGCATTATCACCTTAGTTGGGTCTTAATCAGTCTTATCTGGTAACTGTGAAAAGCTGAGAAAGCTAGAGACACAAGAGGAGGAGATGGGAATTCATGAAAGATGTGGAGACAGACACTATTTTTCCTTCACTCTCGACATTGCTTTCTATGACTCTACTTCCTCGCTTACTTCTCAGAGAGGTGGGAGTTACCTGAGTGATGAATCTGGTCAAAAAAACCTACTCCAGTTGTCCCAGATCCTTATCTCCTCTTATTCTTGGGAGTGAGGCTCTCCACAGAGAGTGCGTGCCCTGCTCTGTTCCTTCACGCAGAGAGTTTTTACAGGAACATAAATATCCATGGGGAGCGGAAGGACAATATGATGGTGTAGAGCTGTCTCTGACTGGGTGGATTAAGTCTGGGATGCAGTTTCAGAAAGTTCAATTATCCACAGATATAAGCTACATTTGTATCAGCTTAATTAGCAATAAATGGGCTATTTCACTTCCCATCTGTCTCGCTTTTTTTTTTTTTTTGTAAATACCTGTCAGTTTTGAATTTTGAGGTGTTATTTATTGGACCTCCTCCAGTTCAAACACCTGATGCAGTGGACCAAGAATACAAAGAAATAAGCAAGAACTAGAATTAGCAGGCTAAAATAACAAGAGGAGGATCCCTGGATGGGGCTAGGACACATGGCTATAGGCGTTGGACTTCAGCATGCAAACAGGGTATTTTGAATTTGGCAGTCTATAGAGGCTTACATTGGGCCAAGACTCTGGTGTATGTAATTATACAATTGGCTTTTAAATGCAAAAGGCCAAAATTCACCTCTTCATGAGAAATTTCTCCAAATGGAATTAAAGTTCACAGATCATAGACTACAGATATTTGGGTAGACTGGAACCCCTGGCAAGGCTAAAATCAAGATTTCTTCCATCTGTCAATTTTCCTTCAGATAATATTCAGTCTTTAGCAATTCTGAGTACTGAATATGGATAATGAAATTTTATGTGGGTTAACTTCCCTAGGGACTATGGATCAGCCTATGTACTGATTGTTGCTACATAACAAATTATCCCAAAACATAGTGGCTTAAAATGAAGACATTTATTATCTCACAGTTTCTGTGAGTCAGGAATCCAGTTGAGGCTTAGCTGGATTCTCTGTCTCAGGGTCTTTCACAGGCTGCAGTCAAGCTGTAGACTTGGACCGTAGTCACCTCAAGGCTCAACTAGGGGAAGATTTGCTTCCAAGCTCACTCACATGGCTGTTAGCAGAATTCAGCTCCTCAAAGACTGTTGGACTGAGGGACTTATCTCTTTCTGGCAAATTCCTTGTCACGTGGGCCTCTCCATAGGGCAGCGGCAGGTGGCTTCATCAGGATACGCAATGAAACATCAGAGACTTGGCATTGAACTAATACAAATTCTGAGACCCTGAAGGAATTGCAACAATTCCAGTAAGAGACAGCACAGGCTAACACTGCTCAAGAACCCAAACTCTGCACTGGCCTTTAGAATTTTTCTCATTAAGATTGAGTAGAATAAGAAGCTAGGTAGGATACATTTTGGTCTCTAATTTCTTTGAACTTTCACTCACAAGGGAAAGAAAACTTTATTTTGAACTTTAACTTCTTTCGACTTAAAGAAATTTGTACTATCATTTCTCTGGACTTTAACTGAAATGTACAAAGGAATTTGAACTTTAATGTCTCCTTAGAAATGTGATAAAAAGATTACATTCAAATGAGTGACATCTTATTGCTACACTTTATTATTATAGGGTTTTTATGTTGTCCTTTGATCTCATTCTATATCCTCTGATAGGCTACTTACGACAATGTAGCTGGACATCACTTGAGAAGGGAAATAGAGTAGGTAACAAATTTTCATCCTTGGGTAATGTGTGATCTTGATATTAATTTAGTTAATATAGTCTTCAGACACATTTCAAAGCCTCTGGGTACACCACCATATACATTGTCCATCAGCAGTCCCAGTGATTGCTACTGCCAGAGTAACCTCATCAAAATGGGAGCATGACTGTCCTCATAAACTTCTGACCTTTTCCCTCCATGGAGATGACTCAATGGTTAAACTTAACAGGTTAAGAGAAAAATAAACCAAGATGTATTAAGGGAGACTCTTCTTCCCCACTCTACATGTTTCTTTCCATGTTGATAATATGAGATTCCTATGGAGAAGAGAAGGGTTGGGAGTGATTTACCTGGTTGATGAGCTACGAACAAGGAACCGGGACGTGCATAGCTCTATCCATACTGCTGCTTCTTGGGATATGGCTGACTACAGAGGAGCTGTGTTCTGTTCTGATTTCTGCCAACAGTGAGAGGTGCCTGGCCCTATAAGAATGTCCTGTTATGGTACAGCACAGACTATGACCAAGGAGGTAAGTCTCTCTAACACAGGGCCACAGTGCTGGAAACTCCACTTTCTCACAGATATAAACCGTCTCCTCCACCCTAGCCTTTATCCATATCAAAAATGATATTTTAGACTCCATCTTCAGATTCCTTTGAATTTTTCAATTGTTCAGAACTCAGGCAAATAAAAGTGCTGTGCTATTGGTTGCCTTTCCACTTGCTCACAAACAGAAATGGTCTAGGTATGAAGAGATTGCTTCTCAAGATGACAAGGAATGGACAATTCCAATGAAGAAGGGGTAGGTGGGGGCCATGGTCAGGCCAAAGACAACATGAAAATCTTGGAGGGTACCCAAAACAGGGAGTCGGACTCCCAAAAGGGAGATGAGTCTTAACCACTTGGCTGAGGGCCAGCTCTTAGCCCCCAAAATAATATAACTATTCTCAGAACATTACTTTCAAACTAAAAACACCCTTTAAACCCTACAAACACCCACTTTTAAAAATTCTCCTGATTCAACAAGGTCTGAAGGCTGTAGCAGAATTGAGTGACTGTGATAAATAGGGATATGATCAGTGGCTCATTTGCTCTCACAAATTCCTTATTGCCTGTGGGGATTTGCCCGATACTGGGGACATTAATTTGCAAATAATGTCTTTCTCTGGGTCTGGAAGAATTTCTGTCATTTTCTTCATTCTTGTTGACATTTCCCCAATAATTTATGAGCTTCCCTTGATATGTGGAAGGATCAATAGCTGAGCATGTCTTTGGGAACTAAGTTGACAAAACAACAGTAACATGCTCCAGTGAGAAGCACCACATTTCTCATCATGGTCAATATTTGAGGCTGGTGAAACATAGAGGTGGGTCTTTCTTTGTGCATATCTATGTCTCCTAAGATATTCTGAAATACAGATCCCTTTCTAACTGCCAAGGAGGGCAGTAGTTTTTCCAAGGAGCCAAGAAACAGCATTAGGGGCCATAAGGAGCCCTCTCAGAGGCTGCCATGGAAATAAAGAATGAGGAGATGGGCTCCATCTCCTCCCCTACTATACCTGAAGCATTTCAGTTTTAATCTGTTTTATATATTAGGATTTTAAATTTTTTATTTCAAAATATTAAGGGGTTAAAAATGTTTTTGTATACATGAATACCTTGTATAAGGCTTAAGTCGGGGTTTTTAGTGTGTCCATCACCAGAATAATATTCATTGTACCTGATAAGTAAGTTTTTACCTCTCATCCCCCTCCCCCCTTCTTGGTTTCCAATGTCCTTTACATCTCTTTGTGCCCCTGTGTACCCATCGTTTAGGTCCCAATTATTAGAGAGTACATATGCTGTTTGTTTTGCCATTCCTGAGATACTTCACTTAGGATCATGGTCTCCAGTTGCTGTAAAAGGCATTATTTAATTCCTTTTTATGGCTAAATAGTACTCCATGGTGTATATACACCACATTTTCTTAATCCTCTCATGAACTGATGGGCACTTAGGTTGATTCTACATCTTTGCATTGTGAATTGTGCTGTGATAAACATTCAAGTGCTGGTGTCTTTTTGATAAAATGACTTTTTTTCCTTTGGGTAGATACCCAGAAGTGGGATTGCTGGATTGAACTGTAAGTCTACATTTATTTCTTTGAGGAAACTCCATACTGTTTTCCATAGGGGTTGTACTAATTTGCAGTCCCACCAACAGTGTATAAGCATTCCTATCTCTCTGCATACATACCAGCATCTATTGTTTTTTGACTTTTTAATAATGGCCATTCTGACAGGGGTAAGGTGGTATCTCATTGTGGTTTTAATTTGCAGTTCCCTGATGATTAGTGAAGTTGAGCATTTTTTCATATATTTGTTGGCCATTTGTCTATATTCTTTTGAAAAACTTTTATCCATGTCTTTTGTCCACTTTTTAATGGGGTTGTCTGTTTTTTTCTTGCTGATTTGTTTGAGTTCTTTGTAGATTCTGGGTATTGGTCCTTTGTCAGATGCGTAATTTGTGAATATTTTCTCCTATTCTGTAGGTTGTCTATTAACTCTGTTGATTACTTTCTTTCCTGTGCAGAAGCTTTTTGAACAACAGGTCCCACAATTTTAAAACATTTGCAAATTAAACAACAAAAAGACAGACAACACAATTTAAAAATTGGCAAATGACTTGAATGGATATTTCTCCAAAGAAGATATACAAATGGTCAATAAGCACATGAAAAGATGCTCAACATTATGAATCATTAGAGAAATGCAAATCAAAACCACAATGGGATACCTCTACACACCCATTAGGATGGCTATCATTAAAAAAAAAAAAGACAACCAAAAAAAAAATAATAACACATACAAAAAAAATCCCAGAGAATAACTAGTATTGGTGAGAATATCAGAAATCTATACATTGCTGGTAAAAATGCACAATAGTACAGCTGCTGTATAAAACAGTATGGTGGTTCCTCAAAAAATTAAAAATTAAATTACCATATGATCCAATGATTCCACTTCCAGATACATACACAAAAGAATTGAAAGCAGAAACTCGACCTGATACTCATACACCCATATTCATGGCAACATCATTTACAATAGCCAGTGATTAATGGATAAACAAAATGCAATACATACATACAATGAAATATTATTCAGCCTTAAAAAGGAAGGAAATTCTGCCACATGCTACTACATAAATGAACCTTGAGAACATTATACTAAGTGTAATAAGCCAGTCACAAAAAGATAAATACTATATGATTCCACTTATATGAGATACCTAGAGTAATCAAATTCATAGAAACAGAAAGTAGAATGGGGGTTGTCAGGAGCTGGGGAGAGGGAGGAATGGGGAGTTACTGTTTAAAGTGTAAAGAGTTTTGGGCTGGGAAGATGAAAAAGTGACGGATATGGTGGATGGTGGTGATGGTTGCACAACAGTGTGAATGTGTTTAATGTCACCAAATGGTATACTTAAAAATGGCTCAAATGTTCTGAAACTATGGGCCTTGCTGTTGATGTTGTATGAGACATTACAGCTTTGTTGATAATGAGAAGAAGTCTTTTCCAATGTACAAGGCAGCCTACCCTTCATCAAATGGTTCCAATATGCCCTTTAGAATTAGGAATTTATGGATTTTCTATTTTCTAAATGTAAACACTTTGCTTGGCAATCAACCATGCACAAACACATTGAGACCTTAGCTCATATTCAAGAATCAAATCCATCTTAGGGTAAAACTCAGGAAATGGGACACAGAATACATAAGTGTGAGTATAGAGAAAACCTTACAGCTTTGAGGGCTGGCTGGTACCTAGCTTCATCCATTCGAGTCAAAATGGTTGACTTATGTTGCCAGTAGCTTCCTTAATGGTTTACTATAAGTACACATTGATAGATAAACTTCTGAGAGCAAGCCAGGGAGAAGAAAAGTTTAAAACTAGGGAGTACAGTGGATTCAGTTAAATATAGTTAAACACAGATGCCAAATTTGGAGCCTGGACTGAAAAGGTTCAGAGGCTGGAGAACACAAAGAAGGTAGTCAACACAAAGAGCAGAGAAGGATTGAGATGTAGGCATAAGCACAGTGTGATAAAGTTTGGGTGGAAGGAACAGTAGTCCTGTCATTGAATATCAGGACATGGTTATCACTCTTAATACTGTGCCACTGGTGAATCTTACCCAATCTGTCCCCAAAATTCTGAACCAGGTAAAATGAAACAGTGGCAGGAGAAACTATTGACCATTCCTTAATCATAAGCCCCCAGTGTTAGAGAGAAATGTTTGGGGCCCAGAAGATCACTAAAGAATAGGGGGAGATGCCATTCCCAAAACTATCAATTCACATATGGCTGATCAAGAGTGAACCACAATTCTAAGCTGAGTCACCAGAAGGGTTTTCATCATCATCAAGAACTAGGTAGTTATCACTCCTACTGGTGTCCACTTTGAAGAAAGAGTGCTTCCAGGCATACCTGGAGATTTCTAGGTCAACAACTGCTAAACATGTTTAAAAGTCATTTATATGTTATATGCAAATCTCAGGGTCATCCTTGAACTCTCTTTTTCTCTCATGTCCTACATCCAGTCCTTCAGCAAACCTTTAGACTCTGCCTTCAAAATACACCCAGAATCTCTCTGCTTTCCATCTCTTTTTCCGCCATCCTAGTACAAGCTGCCATTATCTTTTGCTAAGTGGACTACAGCAGCCACCTAACTAGTTTCACTGCCTCCATTCCTGCCTCCCAGTGATCTGCTCTAGACAAAGCAACCAGAGGGAGCCATTTATAATGTAAATCAGGTCATTTACATTATGTACAAAAAAGGCAGTGTAAGGCAACTGCTAAGAGTGCAGCTTCAGAGCTAGACTGCCATGGTTCACACTCCAGCTCTACCACTTACTACCTGTGTGACCTTGGCCAAGGAACTTAATCTCTCTGGGTAATTTCCCTCATCTTTACAATGAAGATAATATTAGTAGCTACATTATAGATATGTTTGAGAATTACTGAGTTGATACACTCAAAGCACCTAGAACAGTACCCGGAAACATAAACATTAGCTATTGTTATCATGTCACTTACCTGCTCAAAACCCTTCAAAGGATTTCCATCATGCTTAGAATAAAATCCAAAGTCTGTACTATGACCTGTAACATCCTACATGAATTGGCCTCTACATACTTCCTATCATTCTTCCTTGCTCAATTCATTCTATTTACATTGGCTTCTTGCTTTTACTAGAACACACCAGATATTATAATACATATAGTTGGTAATTTCATTTGTTCATTCAACAAATATTTGTTGAGCACCTACTATGTAACATGAACTTTTCTTGGTTCTTAAAATATTAATACATCAATAAAAAACAAATGAAAATCTATACCCTTTATGAACACATATATGCCCTTCTCCCTCCCACCTTTGTTTCTTTAATCCTAAACAAATCAAAGATAAGTAAAAGTTGACCTGGGAGAACGTGAGGCCAAGCAGAGGCAAGAGAGAAGAGTAAGAGGCAAGTGGAAGGTCTAGTTTCCCTTATGAGTGTCAGGTTTCTGTAAATTGGGTGGTTTATCAAAAAGCCCCAAGACCTCAGGGCCAATCACCTACGTTGGTGTCCCTCAGTCCAGAGCTGCACTAGTCTGCCAGATGAGCCAGTCCCATCTCCCCTGGGCAAGGCCCATAAACAAAAAATTAATTACACTCATGTTCCCAACTGAAACATTGAAGATCTTCCACTCTACATTGCGACAAAATCACATATTTGTTTAACTCAATAAATAAGTACAACATGAGCCAGTAAGTCACTGAAGGACTATTTAGCAGATTATTTTAAAACATGATTATTTTAAAACATTGACTAAATTTATTAAGAAATACATAATGGATTTTTTTTAATTAATGTAGACTAAGAAGGAAAATTCTACCTTTTTTTCAGCTAATTACTAAATTAACTCCTGAGTTTCAAGACTTCATTTTCTATAAGGTAACCAAAAACATTGATCTTTGAGCCAGTCCAACAGGAGTCCAGGGCACTCTTGACCTAGGCCCCAAGATGGCCCCTCCTGGACACTCCACAGCCCTCACACTCAGAGGTTCCTTTGTGACATTGTTTAGCCAAAAAGCAGAGAGATAAGGCAAAGTGAGGACACCTTCTCAAGACCCTATGTCTTCCAGGCCTGCAAATGCTATAGCGGCAGTCCCCGACCCTTTTGGCATCAGAGACCAGTTTCATGGAAGATAATTTTTCTATGGGCCGGGGCAGGGGATGGTTTGGGGATGATTCAAGCACATTACATTTATTGTGCAGTCAAATCTCTCTGCTAGTGATAACCTGTATTTGTAAGTGCTCCCCAGCACCTCAGCTCCACCTCAGATCATCAGGCATTAGATTCTCATAAGGAGCATGCAACCTAGACCCCTCGCATGTGCAGTTTACAGTAGGGTTCATGCTCCTGTGAGAATCTAATGCCACAGCTGATCTGACAGGAGGCAGAGCTTATGCAATGATGTGAGTGTTGGGGAGCGGCTGTAAATACAGATGAAGCTTCACTCGCTCACCTGCTGCTCACCTCCTGCTGTGCACCCTGGTTCCTAACAGGCCACAGACCAGTACCTGCCAGTGGGCCCAGGAGTTAGGGACTGCAGTGC
Organism: Propithecus coquereli; assembly: GCF_000956105.1. Taxonomy (NCBI): domain Eukaryota; kingdom Metazoa; phylum Chordata; class Mammalia; order Primates; family Indriidae; genus Propithecus; species Propithecus coquereli. The sequence goes on from NW_012149952.1 coordinate 5,439,021, forward strand.
TATAGGATACAGGCTGCAGAAGGGCTCCAGGGCTCAAAGAAGAGGTTAGACATCCAGTTCAGCACAGACAAACCCCACCATTTTCTCCATCCTTATTTAGCACTGTGCCTCACTGGCTACTAGGTCATACCCCCCCCCCACAATGCGACAGGTAGCAGGTTGTGAATCAAGCTTGCTGTTTACAGGAATCTGGTAGTAAATCCTTCTTTGAAGCAAAAAATATCCTATAATTCTTCTGCACATCCACAGCATATCCACAAATTTTCTATTTTCCATTGTGTATTTTTTTAATTATACAAGTACAACCTGGATGTATTCCTATAAAAATGCAATTGGTACACATAAAGTAAAAGGCCCCCTTGACTACTGCCTCCTCATTCTATCCCCCTCCCCAGAGAGAACCACTAAGATCAGTTTGCTCTATATCCCTCAGTGCCTTTTCCTATTCATCTTTGTTATTGTGCGTGTATATATTTAAATTTATGAAGTTTTGTAAGATTTTTCTTTTATAGAAATAGTGTCAAGCTACATATAGTGTATTTTCCACTTAATTTTTCTCCTTAACAAGATGTCTTGAGATTTTCCACATCCCTCAGTATATACAGAACTATCTTGCCCTTTTTAACTGATATATAATATTTTATAACAGGGCCACATCCTTGTTTATTTAATCAGTTACCTTTGGTAGGAGAGGGAATTAGGTCAATTTGTTGCTACAAAGAGCATCTTTGTATATCCTTATGCATACAGGTGGAGTATCCCTTATCCAAAATGCTCAGAATCAGAATGTTTCTGATTTTTTCTTTTTTCAGATTTTGGAATATTTGCATTATCACTGGTTCAGCATCTCTAATTAGAAAATCTAAAATGTTCCAAGGTGGAAATGTCTAAAAAAGAAAAAAGAGAGAAAATCTGAACTGCTCCAATGAGCATTTCGTTTGAGCGTCACATTTGCACTCAACAGGTTTCCAATTTTAGAGCATTTCAGATTTCAAATTTTCAAGTTAGGGGCGCTTTACCTGTATTATATATAGCCAAAATACATTCAAAAGACTGTGCCAATTTATACTCCCCAATAGTAAACTGGAGTATCCATTTCTCTTCACTCTAACATTAGTATTAACCAACTTTTTCCATTTTGCCAATCTGATGGGTGAAATAATACCTCACTTTTTCAATTTGCAATTTCCTGATTACTACTGAAGTCTACTACATTTTCAAAAGCTTAGTGAACTTTGAACTGTCTATTCTTTGAATTTATTTTAATCGGATTTCACCAAAGTACAAGTGTTAGGGGGAGTGCACAGGTGAATGTCCCTGAGAAACAATTTCTATCTGAGAAATACATGAAAGAGTGACTCTGTGATCATCAGGTCCTCTGTTTTCTTTCTTTTATAAACCTGAAAAGAAAACATGAGTATTTGATCCAGAATCCCTTGTAACATGCTTCTCAAATTTTTTCTAGGACACTCAAATTCTACACCTAATGTATCATATTTTGTAGGCTCCCATGTTCTCTTTACTTGGGCTACTCTTGCAATTTCTGAAAGATGCGCTGTTATACACAACATCTTTTCTTTTGTCAGGTAACCAATCAGGGGTTGGTTTATTTTCCTAAAACATCTCTTATTCTTGATAGTCAGCGTACATTTTAAATGAGATTCCAATAATATGCTTTCAAATAGATTTTGTGTTTCCTATGGGTTGCGAACTTGCTTTCCTCTACTTTCCAGTTTTCCCCTACTATTTCGCTATTTCAGAGACAATTGTCTTGACTAGGACTGAGGAAGTTTGGAACTGATGGTTCTGATTTTCCCTCTTTCTCCATTTTTCTATGGTTAACCACAACAGTGTGATTCATCCACAGCCAATCCCTCTATAACTCCCTGTTTACTCCCCAAAGCCAGTTTATTTCCTTTTCCTGTGGTTTCTAAGACAACTTATTTCCAGAAGTGATCAACTACAGCCTCTAGAAAATATGCCACCTCTTGGGGTTATTATTCAAAACATTTAACAACCATATGGCTCAGGCACAGACAGATATGACTGGATGTCTAAACAGGGCAAACACTGGTCTTTATATCATCCTAACACCAACTGTCTAAATGCCAGTCTTTCTTGCAATTCCTTCTCCCTGAGATTGTCTGCCAAACCCTGTCTCTGCTATCACATCACCTTTTTGTCCACAAAACTTTATTCATTCATTCAATACACATTTATCAAGAGGCTTCAATGTTCCTAATATTCAGGCATTGTATTAGAGCAAGGATTCTCTCAACCTCGGCACTATTGACATTTGGGGCAGGATAATTCTTTGGAGGGGAGGGGCTATCCTGCACATTGTAGGATGTTTATCAGCATCCCTTGCCTCTATCAGTAGATACTAAATAGCGCCCCTGCCCTAGAATCATGACATCATGACAATCGAACTGATTTCAAACATTGCTAAATGTCCCCTGGTAGGACAAAATTCCTCTTCGTTGAGAACCACTCTGTTAGATGTTGAGGAGATACAGGAAAAGAATGACAACATCTCTGCCCTTGGTGAGATTACAGTCTCATTTAACATTTCATTTAATGTACTAGTTTGGCAGCTTAATATATGTTTCTATTGTTAGAGTTGTATAACCTAAATATTCAATCTTCACCCTAAGTTTATAGAAGCATCTCTGCCTTGATAACCTTGGCCCTAAGAGTAAGAGATGTACGTAATGAAAAAAATAGGTCAATTCTTATAAGCTTCATAAATAAAAACTGAATTACAATTGCACCTTTTTAATGCCATAGCTAAGTGCTAAAGAATTGTGGATAAATACAACTACATTTCCCCACTGATAGAATTTAATAGCGTGGAATCATTTCATTATCTACCTGAGTCAGTATCTATTTAGCCTGAGTCTAAATAGATACTGACTCCTCATACTTTAGGTATTGATTAAGATCATGTGTGTAAAGCAACTAGCCCATTTCTGAGTGCTTTTCATTACCTCATTCATTCATTACAACAAGCCTGTGAAGTAAGCTCTGTCATAATCTCAATTTTAAAGATGAGGGATCTGAGCTGCAGAGAGGTTAAGTAAGTGGCCCGAGGTCACGCACCATTTAGTGGTGGACCCAAAGCCCAAATCCTCAACTGCTACACAGCACTGCTTTAATGAGGATAAAGAAGTGATAGAATGATGAGGAAGAGGAAGAGAAAGAGAAATAAATAATTAATCTTATCCCTGCCTCCTTTCATGGAGTCAAATATGGTCCCAAAGACAAGAGAAAGATGTTCCCTATTGTAAATTCCCCACACCACTTTGGAACTTGATTGTGACCACCTCAGCACCAGGTGCCATAGACCCAAAGTCAAGTACCACTAACAGGTCATAAAGGCATGTTCTCAGAGGGGATATGAAATCAGTAGGAACTAGTAGCCTTGCTCAAGGTCAGAGAAGCAGGAGAATAAAATCCAAATTCTTTAATGATATCTCACTACCCATTCACTGTCCTATGCTCCAAAGTAACAGAACTGCTTGCTGTGGAAGAGGATGCTCAAGGTCAGAAAAGCAGGAATCTCAGAAGCAGGAATAACAAACAACTATTAGTGAGAGAATCCACCAAAGGTCAGTCTTTAGATAGCAGCTCGGAATGATCCTCCACCAAAAAGGTAAGCAACTCTACTGAATGTGGAATATTTGAATGTTCCTCTTCCTTGTTCTTTTTGTCTCTGCAATACAGAATCTTCAATGACTTGATTTTCATCCCTTGCCAAGTCCACCCAAATTCACTATGCTAGGTAAGTAAAAAAATAAAATACAATCAGTTTTGCTACAACATGACATATGCATTCTTTAAAAACTACTGCACTATGCAAAATTGCACAATAAAAGCTGCAGAGCTTATGAGGAAAGTGGGGTTAGAGGAACTACAATAAAAATATCAGTGGCACGTTAAAAACCAGCTAGGAAAGGCAGCACCGTTTTACATGTGTTAATGGTTAAGAAATACATAAACAATACAATAAATATAACACTTTACCTTGAAAGGACCTAAAGTTTGTTTGTGGATGTGGGCGTTGCAGCTTGTGAGTTATTGTGAAGTGTTGGAAAGAGGGTTATCTGAAATCAGATGGAAACTTATAACACTAAATGTGGATGGGTATGGCTGGTAGATGTTTGTGGTGTGCGTTTTATGTATTACCACACAGCTCGGTTGAGCTGGTTGTAATTTTCTGCATTCACCTAGTGTTTCTTGCTGATGGAATCATGCTCAAACAAACACGAAATTCATGTCATGCTCAAATTGTTCCCTAATATATCAATTGCATTGGAACAAATTCGCATTTTCAAAACAGACATTACAGCAGAACTGACTTACAGTGATTTAGCTAGTGAGAAGATGGAAGGCAATGGCAGAATGGAGCCTTATCAAGGACAATCAGCCTCTAATGAAATCTACAGGCATACACCTACAACTAAAGGAAATTATCTTTTTTATATTTTTCCCTTTCTTCCAAGATCCTAAAACAAAATATTGTGGGGGCTGCAGGTCCTCACCATCCCCTAGTGTGACAGCACTGCCCTAGACCTGCTGCCTTCCCCAGAGAGAAAGAACAGATGAAGGAAGAGGCATCCAAGGACCATTTGACACTTAATGAGCAGCCCAACTGAACTGGATAGAGATAGAAACAGTACCAAATGTCCATTTTTAATTCTTTCTCTTGATGTTGTACTTTCGAATCTGATTCCCTCCACCTAGGATAATCTCCCCCCTTGTGGTGGTTTCAAAAATACATCTACAAATTCCCTGATAGTCCCCCACTTCAAGAGGTGGAGTTTAATTCCCCTTCCCTTGAGCATGGCCCGGACTTAGTGACTCACTGAGCGATCATTTCCAAGATTAGGTTATGAAAAAGGGCTGTGGCTTCCATTTTCATTTTTTCTCTCTCCCAATCAGATCACTTGCTCTGAGGGAAGCCAACTGCCATGCTGTGAATTGCCCTAGGAAGAAGCCCACGTGGCAAGGAACTGGGGCCCTCCATCCAATATCTGGCAAGAAACTGAGGCCTGCCAACAATCATGTGAGTCAGCTTGGAAGAAGATTCTCCAATCCCAGCTGGGTCTTGAGAGGACTACACTCCCACTGACAGTTTGACTGCAACCTCATGAGAGATCCCCCAGATCCACTCAGTTAATCCACTCCCAGATTGTTGACCCTCAAATACTTTATGAAATAACAAATGTTTGGGTAATGTGTTACACAGCAATAGATAATTAATACAATTCTTCTCCACTAGGGTCACTTCTAGGTCATTAAGTATGAAATGTCCAATTTCAAACCAAAAGTGTAGTTTATTATATCTCAAACAAGAAGCAGTACAATTAATCAAAGTATTTGCCTAAACTATTGACTCAGTTTGGCCATCTTGATGGTAGCTTGTTTATGACAATAGAGAAGCCTGGAAAGCAAGTGGCGATGAAATCACAAAAGGTGTTTCCCACAGCTTGTTGAGAATTGAATATTTTTCCTTGCAAGATGTGGTCCAAAGCCTCGAAGAAGTGGTAGTCAGTTGGTGAAAGCCCTGGAGAATATGGTGGATGACACAGAGTTTCCAAGTCCAGCCTCTGCAGTTTGAGCGGCGTTGTTTGTGGGACGTGTGGTCAAACATCGTCTTGTGAGAGGATTGGCCTGTCTCAATTGCCTAATCTCGGCTGATTAATCTCAAGTATACTCATCATTTCATCCACTTGGGTGCAGTAGACATCTGCTGTGATTGATTGACCAAGTTTCATGAAGCTGTAGTGCATAATACAAGTGCTGGACCACCAAACAGACATGATTAGCATTTTTGGATGAATATTTGGTTTTGGACTTTTTTAGCACATCCTCGTACAACCATTGTGCCAAATGCTTGAGATTGTCAAAAAGAATCCATTTTTCATCACACATAACAATACGATGTAGAAATGGTTCACCTTTATGTCGTGATAGCAAAGAAAGGCAAGCTTCAAGACAGTTTCTCTTCTAACATTTGTTTAATTCACGCGAAACTCATCTATCCAGCTTCTCTACCTTGCCGATTAGTTGCAAATGGTCCAATATCGTTGGAATAGTAACCTCAAACCTTGCTGCTAATTAACACATAGGTTGAGATGGATTCACTTCCCGTCCACCTTTTGGCTCATCATTATACACCTTGGTCTCAGGTCACCCACATGGCTCATTTTCAAAATTAAAATCACCAGAATGGAACTTTTCAAAGCATCAATGTACTGTGCGTTCATTAGCCACATGCTTCCCAAACACTTCGTTGATATTTCAAGCTGTCTGCGCTCCATTGGTTCCAGGACAAAACTCGTATTCAAAAATAACAGGAATTTTTTGACTTATCCATGGTTTCACAAAAATTGCTCTAAAAAATTTTGAAAGATAATTACAAGCCATAATGTGTGTTTGAAAGACTCAGGATGTACCCTCAAAATAAAAATAAAACAAGAGTGTCAAAGTGAAATGTCAGAGATATCTACTGTCAAACTTAGTACTTAAGGAAATTGGACATTTCATACTTAACGACTTAATATTTGTTCTTTAACAAGCACCTGAAGTGTAACCCAGTCCATGAAATCATCCTGACGCTGTTCTGCTGAGCCCATCCAGTGATTTTTTGTTTGTTTTTTGGGGTTATTGTATGTTTTCAGTTCTTAAACTTCTGTTTGGTTCTTGTTACACTTTTTGAAAATGTATTTACTGAGGCTTTCTATTTTCCCATTCCTTTCCAGGGTTTTGCCCTTACTTGTTGTCATATTTTTATAATAGCTGCTTTAAAATCTTTTCGAGGGGGCCGGGCGTGGTGGCTCACGCCTGTAATCCTAGCACTCTGGGAGGCCGAGGCGGGCAGATTGTTTGAGCTCAGGAGTTCGAAACCAGCCTGAGCAAGAGCGAGACCCTGTCTCTACTAAAAACAGAAAGAAATTAATTGGACAAATAAAAATATATAGAAAAAAATTAGCCGGGCATGGTGGTGCATGCCTGTAGTCCCAGCTACTCAGGAGGCTGAGGCAGAAGGATTGTTTGAGCCCAGCAGTTTGAGGTTGCTGTGAGTTAGGCTGACCCCATGGCACTCACTCTAGCCCAGGCAAAAGAGTGAGACTCTGTCTCAAAAAAAATAAATAAATAAATAAATAAAATAAAATAAAATCTTTTCCAATAAGTCCAACACTCGTCATCTCAGAGTGACATCTGTTGATTGTCTTTTCTCATGCGAGTTAAGATTTTCCTGATTCTTCAAATGCCTAATAATGTTGGATTATATCTTGGATGCTTTGAATTTACCTTATAAGACCCTGGAACTTGTTTAAGTCCTAGAGAGAATGTTGATGTTGATATTTTTGTTTTAGTAGGCACAAATTCCACGCCACCTTCTACGGGTTGTGGTTCCAAAGTCCATTCCATTTTCAAAGCCTTTTCAGCACTCTTCACGTATGCCCCACATGTCTGCCTATAATTGGATGGTGTGGGACCTGGGTGGTGATCCATCTGTTTGTTTAGTTCTCAAAGTCTTTATTCTGCCAAATAGGGTCTAATCCACACATATTCACTCAGGGTAAGCTCAGGAGCTCATAAACAACTTTATAGGGTCACTTTCCCAAGCTTCTCTCTTTCTGTGATCTCTTCGGTATTTTCTAGTTCCCTAAGAGCCTCCCTTCAGTCCTCTGGCCTAAGCGGGGCTTTAGTTACCCTGCTCTGCTATGCAGTTTTGCAACTGTGCCCTTGTTTTAGGGCCAAGTGGTGGCGAACAGGGGAAAAAAAGCAATGGGCATTGGCCCGATTCTCTTTGAACCACAGATCCACCAGAAAGAGAAGAAGATTCTCCACCCTCAGAGTTTTAGCTCCTGTAGGCTCCAATTATCAGTGGCTGCCACCATTGCCACAAGATTTCTTCAGAGAAAAGGAAGAGGTAAAAAATGGGAAATTTCCACATTAGATGTTAGGAGTTCCCTTTTCCATTCTTTGAGCCAGATTAGATCGCTTATCCTAGAGCTCTCTCTGTCTGGTCCCTGATGCCCACTTCCAGGTTTCTGGTGTGCTGAGTTCAGGCCAGAGTATACAGGAGGGAAAATAATGGTATACTTACCACCAGTTCAGTGGGATTTTTGAATTCTGGTTCTTTCTCGGTATATTACTATTTATTTCTCAGACTCCTCAATGTGCCATTCATTCTAATTGGGTTTTATAGCTATATACAGTGGAGGAGACAAGGTAGAATGTGCTTACTCCATCTAATTCAGAACTGTAACCCCATGATTGATGCTGCACTATAAGTATCTAATTTTGCTTTTTTATTTCCTCCTGGGAGCTCCTTGAGAACAGGGGTTTTGTGTATCCCCCACACCTAGAACAGAGCTTGGCATAACATTGGCAATTAGTAAATTATTCTGTAATAAATGAATGAGTAAAAGACTAACCAGGAAAATCTACCCATTCCTAGAGCCCAAAATTCAAGAAAACAAATTTGGCAGCTTGAGTGTGGGACAGAACTTATACCAGTGGGAAAGGGTTCCAATGCCCTCTTTCATAGTGTCACTTTTTTCCACAGAGACCCACTGATGGCAATACCCTCATCTTTGCCATCTAATCCATTGTTAGTTCAGAGATTTTATACATAGTAATAAAGGTATGGTTATAAATAAAGATGACCATCAACCAATAAATGTTAATGAACAAGCCCATGCAATGTCCTCAACTCTATGCCAGGCACAGGGAGGATAAGGCATTGCCCCTGTTCTCAAGGAACTCACAGTTGCAATAGTTAGTTACAATTACAAGACTAACTCATACTGAGAAATAGAAAAAAATTCAAGACATGATATAAGGAAATGTTTAACTGTGCAGAGTGCTGTAGCAGTTCAAAGGAGGCACAGATCAGTATAGGCAAGACTTGAGACAAGTCTGGAACTATGGGTTATGGTGTAGTAATTGGAGGTCTTTTCAGAAAGATTAAGCAGCACAAGCAAAGGTGTGAAGACAGGGAAGGACACAAAGGACAGATGGGCCTGATTAGAGAAAAGAGTACATTTGATGAGCCATAGAAAGTGTCATGCTCTGTATTTATTGCTGCATTCTGGCCATACTGTCAAATATTATTAAAATTCCAGGGCTAGGAGGGATCCTCATTTAACCATATCCAGTGCCTGAGGCCCCTATTGTTTTGTGTATCTAGTACCCCCACCCTCTCCCCAAAGACACACACACAGACACACACACACACACACACACACACACACATACCCACACACCCACACACACATACACACTTTTTCTGGCCACATTGACCCATTTAGGATTGTGCTAATCAGTGTTTCTTCAAGAATTTTTTTTTAGAAGTATCAGAAAAAATGCCCTCTCTCCACTGGGGACTTCACATGGAGAGGTCTTGCATGCAGAATAAAGCAAAGAAAGGGCACACGGAGCCCAAAAAATGGAGAGACAGAGCCTAATGATATTAACTGATCTCTTGAATCAGCCCTTTCTGAAGTCACTTTCCTGTTACATGAGACAATAAACTCTGTTTCTAAGCTGTTTGAATTAGGTTTCTTTCATGTGCCACCAAAAGAGTCATGAATAACATAAACCTTCTCCACACTCTTCTCACCAAGTGACTAACCAGTCAAATGCTTTGGAGTCCCCAAAGTACACGGCAATCATTTATTTCTGAGGTAGACCATTATATCGTTAGACAGTCCTGATAAAATGTTATTATTTTTATTGAGTTAAAATTTATGTCCATGTTACTTCATATTCTTTGTTCTAGTTCTCATCTCTGGAACCAGATGGGACAAGGATAATCCTTCTGGCACACTCACCTGAGAGCAACTTTTGTGTCTTCCCTGAAATTGAGCATTTAATAATCCTCACATGGCACAGTTTGCATGACTTCAAGTCCCCTTACCATGCTGGTCACTCTGCTATGAATGGGCTCCAGTTTGTAAAAGGTATTGTCTAACTGAAATATTCCATGGATAGTTTGACCAATATACATTACCATGCGATGATCAATTCCCTCATATTCTAGTATCAAGTGGCTCCCAATCTTGGTTTCCCATTGGACACACTTAGGGAGCTTTAAAATACTGATTCCTAGGCCCTATCCCCCAGAGTTTCTTTTTTTCACATCAGATGGATAGCATGCTGATGTCATAACAGTGTTGGAGGGAGACACATCTCACACACACATATGAAAACCCAATCATCATGCTTAGGAACTACAAAAGGATCTATCCCCAGAGTTTCTGATGCAATAGTTGATCTGGGTTGAAGCTTGGGAAACCAGGTGTGTGAATAACTATACTAATGTGGCTTAAAAATGCACAGCCACATCTCACAACTAACTTACATTTCACCTCATTGTACATTAACATCCCTAAACTTTTCTTATATGACGACTGCTAAGCCATACTCTTGGCAATCAGTTTCTTGATTATTCCCACCCCCAATAGTATTTTATTCATATGTCTATTAAATGTCATCTTGCAGATTCAGCCCATTCACCAAACTTGTCAAAATCTGTAGAATCCTAATTCTGGTATCCATTGCATTTACTATCCCTTTATAAACCTAATGAGCCTGGGGTTTTTTTATAACTTCAGCCAAGTTATTATATTAATAAAAATGTTTTATAGGACAGGGTTAAAGACAGAACCCTGTGACTTGTTAGTAGAAACTGTTATTAACAATATCCAGATCTGTATCCATACGTTTTGGGTGTGTTACATCAATAAACTAATTGACGTAATTATATAAGTGAGTCCACAGATCTTCATATGTTCCACAAAGATGTCGTAAAAAGTCTTCCTAAATGCCAGAATGACAGTTATATACATAGTATATGTTACATTTCCCCAGAGCCATCACTCAACCAACCCTATCAAATAAGTGCATGATGTTAGTATTATATGACTTCTCAGTAAATCCATGTCAACTCCCACTGATCACTGCTAACTCTTCTTTGGATTTATGCATCATCTTTTAATAGCAATTTCTAGAATCATTGTCTAAGATTGACATCAAGCTTACCAGTTTATGGTTCATGCAATCCATCATTACTTCCTTTCTAAAACCTGGAATATCATTTCACCATTTCATGTCTTCCTGTACATGGGTAGAAATCAAAGTCAAACTTCTTTAACTTTCCTAATCTGCAAAAGAATGTAGAAATTAATGTATATGATCCTATCTGATGTGTGACTTTCACATCTAAGATAATGTGTCCTATTGAGAACTGAGAGTAACCAGAGTAACTAGCCTCTCCTTCCACCCTCACTTTCTGCCACAAAATTGAGTACTACAGACATTAGTAATCATCAAAATACCCCATTGGGGAACCAAAGAAACACTCCCTTCCCCGGCTTGGCTCAATATTCTTTTCCTCTTTGTCCAATATATTCACTATCATTGTGTGTCTCTAGTAGGGGCTGACAAAGTGGGAGTCAGGGCTGGGGCAAATCTGTATTCAACTTTTATCTGTGGCCATACTGTAACTTTCAGTATTTTGCTGTTTTACCATTCTTTTTGAGCTAGGAGCAAAGAGAGAGCCCACATTATTATTTAGTAGGAGCTGCAATTGAAGAGTCTGGGCAGCAAGCAGAATAAGGAGCAGCAGAATATTCTTTTGTTCTCACACAGCTGCTTGCTTGTTACTTCCATATTTTATACATTTAGATCCTGCCTGTAAAATGCTTTCATGTCTCTTTCCCTTCTTCTCTCATGTTCTCTCTCTTTCTTTTCCTCTACCTTCTGTTTCTCAAATATACTGCCGTATTCTATTCTCATGGTGGAGCTGGGCCTCTTAAATTGATCTGAGTTCATTATTTTTGTCAGTTGCATTCCAATTAGATGCACTTTTTAAATTATTTTTGTTGTTGTTTTTATTTCAGCATATTATGGGGGCATAAATGTTTAGGTTGCATATACTGCCTTTGCCCCACCCGAGTTAGAGCTTCAAGTGTGTCCATCCCCCAGACGGTGTGCACCACACCCATAGGTATGAATGTACCTATGCCCTCCTCCCCCCTCCCACTTGCCCTACACCCAATGAATGTTACTACTAAATGTTAGATGGAACTTCTTGAACATGCTGGAGAGGGAGTTGAGATGAGGAGAGATACTCTCATGAGCATGGCTAATCCTAACGGAATTGGATGAAAAGCGAAGGTCTATCTTAGGTGCCACTGCCCCTCAGCTCCTACTCTCAGGCATCTGCTACTTACACATCTCCCCTTTGTCCCTAGACCTGCTATTGCAGATATATTACTGACCTACTCTGTGTTCCGGACTTTGAGCCTGCTCTGATACCTCTTCTATGGGTCTTGGCCCTCATATTACATGTCCAAGGCTCTAGTGGCTGAGCTACCCGGCTTCACTCTATAGCTGTTGGAAAGGAGGCTCTGGTGTAGGAATATAACCACTGGCCTTGGTCAACTCAGCTCCATCACTGATTTGCTGTGTGTCTTGGTCAAGCTACTCAACTTTTCTGAGCCTATTATTTCATCTGTGGATTGGGGATAATAACAAAAACCACAACAACAATAAGAAGAAATGCTAACCCCATGTGATTGTTATAAAGATTTAAAATATGTGAAAGAATTTTTAAAACTTTCATCAATGAACTAAGAAGAGTGGGCTACAGAGTCTCAAGGGTCTCGCATATGCTGTATATGTGTATGTAATGTCATCAGTAATAATAACAATAGTTAAAATGTTTCAGGGATAACTATGCACCAGCCACTATTCTAAGAACTACATATATACATCATGTGTATACATGTATACCCACATACATACATACATATTAAACAGGGGTCTCCTGGAGACCATGGCACCTACCTGTGCTGTCTTCACCTATACGAGAGAGACATTGTGGTACACTAGAAAGAGCACAAAGCAGAGCATCAGGACCCCTGGACTATTCTCCTCGCTAAGCCATGAACTCACTCTGCAACCTTGGGTAAGTCACCCCCACCAGTGGTGAACTACATGATGCTTACAAACTCTTCCTCTTATATGCTGAGACTAATAATAGGAAAAGACATAGCACTAATGGCAAGGCAGGAAGAGTTCTTGTCCCAGTGCCTCACCGTACATACTGGCTGAAAATAATTTGTTCCCATTCCAGTTACCAGGGCTGGGCCAGCCTTTATGATCAGTCAGTATGCTGGTGTCTCTACTAAAGAGGATGATGAAAATGAGCACCAGTTATTTTGTTATGTCTGGATTCTGATTGCCTTCAAAGGCATGGCAGGAGATGCTTCTGGCCTTGATCCCCACAGGATTCCTCTTGCTGAGTTTTCCAGATTGAGACATATCTCAATCCTTATCCTGTTAAATACTGTTTAAAAGTTCTAAAATACCAACTTCCAACCTCAGAACCCAAGCAGGTCAGGCCCCATCACTAACAGCTGAGGTAAGTTTTACTTCTGCCCATCCACTGCTGTGAAAGGCTACCAAAGCAAGGCCACACCTCACCGTAGCCCTAAGAAGATTCTCCTTTCTTCTCTAAGGAGTCTCAAAAGGATGAATATTTTCCAAGCGGCTACCCAGGTGGTGTGAGAAGAGAAGTCACGTACTCAAATTGCTCTCTTTTATAAACCTACACTTTCATGCATGAAATCCATCTGAAAAACATTCCTATGATGGAAGCCTTCTGGTAATATGCATACAATATGTGGGAAAGGTAATACATTAACCATTAACACCTTATTCTACATTTTACTTTATCATGTGAGTTTGACAGACAACAGGTCCCAAAAGGAATGAAACACAGGACAAGGAAGTTTGGGCAATAATTGTTGCAAAAAGGGTAAAAAGATATCCAGAGACAGAGGACACTACTTGAATTGAAGGCCTGGCCTGGGAAGCATGAGTATATGTGGCCTGTGGAAAACGGGAGTATACTGGAGGAAGTGCATGCTTTTCTAATCACGAGTACCTAAAATTTCATTTCCTCCTCGTAAATCCAAGGCCTGGTAAATAGAAAGATAGAGATAGATCATTGCCAATTTTCAAATGGAGAAAGCAAGGCCAGGAAAGATGAAATTTTTTGCCCAAGGTCACTGACTTTATCAGGAAACCTTGTGAGTTGCGCTGGAACCAGGGGAGGATAACAGAAATACACATCACTCCCCTACTCTGAAGCTCAGTTCACCATATGCAAAATGAGGAGCTTGGACTAACCAATTCTAATATCCTCTCTAATTCTAACCTCCTGTAACTAAGTTCTCAAGAACCTGCTGATGTCCTGTAAAAGCAAACAGAATAGATTTTGGCTCTAATGACACTTCTACTTTGAGACAGTTTTTTTTTTTATTTCAGCAAATTATGGGTGTACATATGTTTAGGTTACGTGTTTTGCCCTTGGTTCCCCCCCCACCGAAGTCCGTGTTTCAAATATGTCCATCCTTTGAGACAGTTTTTAAGCCAATATTTATTAAGTGTTTGCTATGTGCCAGACACTACACAAGTCCCTTCGCATGCATCATCTCATTTAATCACCCCAAAACTCTATGACAGAAACACTATTATTATTCCCATAAGGAAACTGAGACTTGAAAAGTTTAAATAAATTTTCTAAGATCATACAGCAGATAAATGATAGGGCCAGAATTCAAACCCAGGGCTGTCTGATTCCATATCCTGGCTCTAACCTCTGCTTATCAAAATGATAGTAGAGCACATATTACAATCCTCCCTGAATGACCAAAAATAAACAAAATGCAAACAGTGGCTGTGTGATGTCATGAAAAGTAAAAACATTGGCTTTAGATAGATGTGGTATAACTTCTGATTCTGGTAATTAACTCTGACCCTAACTTTCCTGATTTGTAAAATGGAAATGAAAGAACTGATGTCAGGACTAAATCAGAGCAAATGATATAAAGGTGTAAACCACCTGACACTTGCTAAATAACAGCAAGAGAGTTCCCTTCCACTGTAAACCTCTATCAATTAAGCTTGTGAACCAAAGGGTAAATGCAATCATAATTATAATAATTATATTCAGGCTCCACAGGTTGTGTGGTTCTAAAAAGACCACCAAGAGTGTGATAGAAAAGCTGCCTATTTTTGCAAAACAGGATTAGGGCCTGTGCAGCCGGAAGAAAGCAGGTAGGCTACATGTTTTTTTCTTTAGTCCTTATGTCACATACTCATTCTGCATTTGAAAAATTAGTGGGAACAAACCCAAGAAGCCAAAATCAATATAAGCCAAGGGCAGCATCCCTGCCACTGCTTCAGCTCCCCAAAGCTGACTCACTTTAACACCCGCATTCCTGTTGTCAAGGAAACAGGATTCTCTGGGTCCTAGGCATGTGGTGAGAGTGGCTAGGATCCTCCTATTCAGATGGTGGAAGAAGGGTGCAGAGGGAGAGTGAGACTGCTGAGCCCAGGCTGTGTCAGAAGCCAGAGATGGTGAATGGAACTGCCAAGTTCCAGCTCTCTGAAAACTTCCTCTCCTAGGGAAGATAAAGAAGAGAACACTAGGGGTGAGTGCTACCAGCTACTAGCTTGCTGAACATTCCCAAGGTCAATAACAAAAATCATAAGATCTTAACCTTTACAGAGCTCCTGAAGCTCACAACAATGCTGTGAGGGAGGCTGGGCAGAGATTATCACCCATTTCACATTTGAGAAATCTGAGGCTCAGAGATGGTATGTAGCTTACCTTCAGTCCCACAGACATTAAAGGATAGAAATAGTATTCGAGCCTGAGTCTGTCTAAATCTTAGAGTTCACTACATCACATGGGAAAAGACAAAGTCCTGAGGAGTGCACCAGTACACAGCCCTATGATCTGAGGCTTCTTGTCAGCATGAGCCATGCAGAGAGACCTACAGAAATGCCGGCGCTGCATTTATAAAGGGGACCGAGAGTAATAAGTCCAGGCTGGGGAAGTAGAAACTTTGATTACTCACACAGCAAGTCCCCACCATGTTTTGAAGACCCAAATAGACCTGGCAGAATTTGGAAGAACCAACAGAGCTGGAGTTAAAGAAAAACCCCTTCCTTAGTAAGAACTGTCTTCTAGGTGAAAATAGAATAAGCAATGGAGACAGAAGAGATTAGAAAGATGTCTATTCCTACGTATTTGGATTTAAAGCAAAATCATATGTTCATTTAAATTTCATGTGAAAATAGAAGAAGTCCTCAACTAAATATGTACATGGTCATAATCAGTCTATCAGTTGCCACAATAACGCTGCATAGCAAACCAAGCAAATCACCTCCAAACTCAGAAGTTTGAAACAACAATCATTATTTTATTTACTCGTATGTCACTCACCTAGGTCAAATGCAGATGGATTTGCCTCCAAGCTGTGGGTTGGGTCCAGGTATGTCACACATGTCTCTTATCCTCTTTGAAGTGGCAGGATCCCTTGGGCATGTACTTCTCATGGTGATGGCAGAAGGGCAAGAGGACAAAGCCACCACAAAAATCACAATCCAAGTCTCTGCTCTTTCCAGGTTTACTTAGTCATATGGCCAAGCCCAAAGTCAAAAGGTGGGGAACCACACTCCAACCACCTCTAGGCCAAAGCAAACCATGTGGCCAAGCCCATCATCAATGGGGTAGAGAAGTATATTCCTCCCATAAAGGTTGGGGGGAAGGTTCAAAGGACTGAACAACAATAATGTATCAGTCACTAAAAAATGTGGGTGTAGGGTAGCATGTATTTAACTTAAGAAGGCAGCAGAGTATGGTGGTAAAAATCTTAGGCTATGACATTAGGCATACCTGAGTTCAAATCCTGGCTTTTCTAGCTAGTATACTGGCTTTATATGCCCAACCACCATCTTTTATGTTCCAATCTTGGGAATGGTGAGAGAGGATATAGTCAAAATTAGGGAGAACATTTGTTAAACTTAAGGCATCACCTCTCAAAAACATTCAAAATTGCTGTAGCCAAGAAGAAACAACATTTTTATGTACCGAAGAGTTCCAGTTGTCTTAAATTTTTACAACTTTTTCCCAAAAAGAAAATTAATCATTTCCTGTGACAAACCAAAATTACTCTTAAGAGCAGAATTGAGTTTTTGGCTCCAGATAAATTGGAATAAGCACATGCTAGACTTTTTCTCTCACTGAAATTAACCATAGAACCTGGACAGAATGCATGAATCATCGATTCAAGGACTCTGAAAAGTAAATAACAGCAGGGATAGTAAGAAAGAATGTCAGAATTTAGGATATCACCAACCCTGTGGTCAATCTACCATTTTTTCCCTCCTGTATCCCCTGGCCAGAAATCAAGCCAGCCAGAAACCCAAAAGTAAGTACTGTGGTACACATAGAGAAAGCCCCAGAAGCAGCTCCCTAATTGTGGCTCAAGGAACAGGAAAGGAAACTCCTAACACTCATAAAATGAAGGAAAACCCCTGGTTTCTTTTCCTTCTTTCTCGCTTCTGTTGTGCCCCAGCCTCTAGGCAATCCTTCAGCTATAGCAATGGCATGGCAGTGGCAGGTATCGGAAAACAGATAGACCACTACCCAGGTCCCAGTCTGGCCACTGGGTAGCACACAAGCAGGAAAGATTCAAATAGCCCTGCAAAAGCTTTGAAACTAAACTGATACAGAAACCTCAGCACACAGATGTGTTAGAACTTGTGGTTTGAACCGAACCACATCAATTGCCCGATAAAAAGAAAAAATCAACTTGCTTCATTGGATTTAAACGAGACTCAGAATCTCATGATGTAATATTCAAAATGTCCATGATATAATCCTAAATCCTAGTCCTATAGGGACTACATAAATCTTGACTCATGTAGGAAAAGACAATCAAGAGGCCAGTGATAAGATGACACAGATTTTGGAATTATTTGATAAAGACTTTAAAGAAGCTATTATAAGAATGCTCAAATGAACCATTATGAACACTTGAAACAAACAGAGGAATACAAAGACATCTTCAAAGAAATAAAAGGTATAAAAAAGAACCAAGCAGAAACTTTAGAACTAAAATATACAATAAACTGAAATTTTTAAAAACTCATTAGATGACTCAAAAGCAGAATGGAGAGGAAAGAAGATTCTGTGAACTTGAAGATTGATCTAAAGAAATTAGCCACTCTGCAATGCAGACAAAAAATATTTAATAAAACAAACAAAGCTTCAGAGACCTGTGGGACAGCAACAAAAGGTTTACCAAGAAAAATAGTAGAGTGCAAAAAATATTTGAAGAAATGATGGCTGAAAACTTCTCAAGTTTGACAAAAGACATAAACCTACAGGCTGGGCATGGTGGCTCATGCCTGTAATGCTAGCACTCTGAGAGGCCGAGGCAGGGAGATCGCTTGAGCTCAGGAGTTCCAGAGCATCCTGAGCAAGAGCAAGACCCCGTCTCTACTAAAAAATAGAAAAATTAGCTTGGTGTGGTAATGCGTGCCAGTACTCCCAGCTACTCGGGAGGCTGAGGCAGGAGAATCGCTTGAACCCAGGAGTACGAGGTTGCTGTGAGCTATGTTGACACCACTGCACTCTACCCAGGGCGAAGGAGCAAGATTCTATCTAAATAAATAAATAAATAAATAAACCTAAAGATTCAAGAAGCTAAGGGAACCAAAATCCAGTTAAATTCATGCCGAGACATAATACATCATATTCAAACTTTTGGAAATTAAAGACAAAGAAAAAAATTCTGAAAACAACCAGAGAAAAATGATGCATTGTCTATAGGGGATGATAATGTTATGAAGGACTGTAGATTTCTAATTAGAAATGACAAAGACCAGAAGGTAGTGACATGGCCTTTTTAAGGTGCTGAAAGAAAGGAATTGTCATCTCAAGTGCTGTATCCAGTGAAAATATCCTATAGGAATGAAGGTAAATTTTTTATAAAATTCTCAAAGAAAAAATTCGTAAGTAGGGGGCCTGCTCTTAATTGTTAAAGAAATTTCTTCAGAAAGGGAAATAACACCAAGAGGAAATGTGAAACCTCAAGAATAAAGAGCAAAAAATTTATAAATATTTGGATAGAAAGGAGCAGAAGAAATAGTTGAAATAATAATGGCTGAGATTTTCCAAAATTAATGACAGACACCAAGCCACAGACTCAAGACGTTCAGAAGACACCAAGCAGGATAAACACCATAAAATCTACAATGCAGCATATTATATCCAAACTGAGGAAAACCAAAGACAAGGGGAAACTTTTGAAAGAAATCAAGAGGAACAAGGATAGGAATTACATCGACTTCTCATCATAAGCCAGGCGAGCAAGAAGACAGTGGAGTGAAATATTGAAAGTATTAAAAGAAAAACAAAACACCTAGAATCCTGTATTCAACAAAATTATCCTTCAAAACACTCTCAATCCAACTCCTCTGACTGGGCAAGTGTGTGCTCCGGGATATAAGGACTGTGAGTAATGACCAAAAATGTGCTGACTAAACTTTGTAACACTTCAGGACCCAAATGGCCATGCTATGAGACTCCCCTAAGGGAGCATAATGCAAGAAGGAGAAACCTATGTCCCTTCTGACTTTGCAGTTGACTGCCAAGGTCTCATTGCTCCATGAGGATTAAGAACATCAATAGCCAGGACAATCATCAGGACACAGCAGGCTGGCAAGGCAGCAGCACAGAGCATCTAGGGCACAGTATCAGCAGCAGTGGTGGTGGTCTGGCTAATTCAGAGCTCATATAAGATAACCCCTGGGAACTCCCATAAATACTTTGGCAGGGTATTTTTGAGAGAGACATGCTTAAAATTACTGTGTGAGCAGATAGGGCCAGAGCCAGGGTCAGTTAGTTACAGCCATAAATCAGACAGGCTAGCACAATGAAATGTGATACAAAAATAACCTTCACACTAGAGTGACTATACTACCATTATTTACTCTCTGACAATAGCAGTTGTTTTCTTGATGCCATTAACTGACTTGCTAGTATTAAAAACCTAATAATTAAAATGACAAACTCCCATGGACAAATCAATTAAAGTCTTCTTTGGCTGATCAATTTCCTTCTCAATGCATGTTACTGCACTTCTAGAAAACCTGCTTCCACTTGGACATATTTAGTGAACATGTTCATCATCAGTTCCAGGACAGAAATGACACATTGCAATGGGAGTCCTACAACCACATACAAACCCAAGGAAAGGAAACATCAAAAATGGGATAAATATAGAACCCAACTGGATATCACAGGAGATGTCAGTCATCTCTTTGGCTAGCTTCTCAGAGATAGGAAAACATTCCCCAAAATGCTTTCAATATGATTAGATCAAAGTTATTTTTCTAAAGGACCATATACAATCAGCTCTTTGCATCCATGGGTTTCTGCATTTCTGGATTCAACCAATCGCCGATAGAAAATATTTGAGAAAAAAATCGCACCTGTACTGAATATGCGAAGACCTTTCTTTGTTATCATAATTTCCTAAACAATACAGTATAACAACTATGTACATAGAATTTACATTGTATTAGGTATTATAAGTAATCTAGAGATGATTTAAAGCATACAGGAGGATATGTATAGTTTATATGCAAAGACTGCTCCATTTTATATTAAGAACTTGAGCATCTAGAGATTTTGGTATTCACAGGAGGTCCCAGAACCAATTACCAGCGAATACTGAGGGACAACTATAATCCACTTTGGGCCATGCTTCAGGAATACCAGAGTCCAGACCAGCATATAGGAGCTAAAAGGAATAATAATCAACATTTAACATTTATTGAGCGATTCTTAAGAGCCAGATATCATTCTAAGTATTTATATGTAATAAAACATCCAATCCTCCCAAAATCCCTATTAGGAAAGCACTTCTTATCCCTGTTTTGCAACTGAGCGAATTAAGGTTCAGAAAGTTTACATAGTGAGTGGCAAAGCCAGTATTCCAACCCAGGAAATCTGATGTCAGAGCTAAAGCTCCTAACTTTGAGTGCTTTCTATACACATCTAATGCTGGCATCCCACCTCTGGCTTCCCAGAGTCCCCCAGAGTGGTACTGCACCACAGCCTACACCCTTCCAGGCAATCTTCATACAACATGGAAAGTAGGCTAAATAAAATGTACCTGTTAATGAACTTGTCTTTCCAGCCCACTCCTCAATAGGCAAATGAGTAGGTTGTCTGATTGGAAATACGTGCTCTTTCACCCCAAGTAAATGAATGGGCAGTATAATAATTCTTCCAGCACCAGTTTAAAGTACTTAGTCTGGCTCATAGGACAAAAGTGCTATGCCCCACAATTGGATATGATCCCCATGACTGTTATAAATTGGTTCTCCAACATAAAGATTTCTCTTACCAAGTCATCCATATTCTCTACTCTAACCCAAGGATAGTCAGTCTCACAAGGAAATAGGCCATAATGGGTAAAATCTCAAAGATAAATTTTAACCAATTCTTAAATTGTTTCTTCTAGGCCAGGCATGGTGGCTCATGCCTGTAATCCTAGCAATCTGGGAGGCCGAGGTGGGAGGATCCCTTGAGGTCAGGAGTTCAAGACCCACCTGAGCAAGAGCGAGATCCCGTCTCTACACAAAATAGAAAAATTAGCTACGCATAGTGATGCACACCTGTAGTTCCAGCTACTCAGGAGGCTGAGGCAGGAGAATCACTTGAGCCCAGGAGTTTGAGGTTGCAGTGAACTATGATGACATCACTGCACTCTAGCCCAGATGACAGAGTGAAACCCTGTCTCAAAACAAAAATTGTTTCCTCTATTTTTCTTGCTTTATATCATTTTATATTGTACACCTGAGGATCTAACCATTTTTCCTTTTCTGTTTTGTACAGATAGACCTAACTTAGAATCCCAGCTCTGCCATTTCCTAGCTCCATGGGTGAACTTGGGAAAATTACTTCAGCTTTCTATGACTCAGTTTTCTCAGTTCTAAAATGGATACACAGATCTCTCTTCACAATGGATTTCATGAAAAAAATGAGCATATATGTAAAAACATTTGGCGAAAAAGATGCAAAATAATATCATTTTGTTTTAAATTGTACAAATTCTCAGAATGACAAATAGTTGAAATAAGATATGACAATAAAATAATCTTGTAAATCCAAGGAAACAGCATCTTTGATAGATTACAGTTTCCAGTTCTCTATATATGACTCTCCACTGCTCAATATAAATGATCTATTATATATGGCCTGTGATTTTCTTGGCATTCAAAAGAAGTCAGAGCTCAACCAAACTACAAGCACAATCTCTAGTAATTACCCAGGCAATTTCAGTCTGCGTAAGTCCACTTCCTAGAATCCACCATTTTAACCAATGCCTAAACTAAACATTCAGTCTTCTTTAAGAACAGTGGCTAAGGTTAAGTTATTGGCCCAAATTTTCAAAGAGTAGGTTCAAGTACCAAATAAAATAGACCATAGGGAATCATTAGTGGCCCATTTAACTGCTCCAGAGTGCCTCAAAACATATTATTAATCTTCCTCTCACCCTAGGACACTCAGGAATGCCAGAGTCCAGACCAGCATACAGAAATGCACTTCCAAAAAAGGGAAATTCAAAATGAGAAATTATAGAAGGAAATTGAATCCACCAGACAAATTCTCAGCAAGAAATTAACATATGCCACATTCGCAAAAAAGAATAAAACAACTCAATCCCCCAAATATCCACATTTTCAATTAAACCTTTATTAAATATTGAGATCAGTTGAGTTCCCATCAATATTACACATGTCCTGCAATATTGTAATCATACATATTTCATTAACTACATATCCATAGCTTTCTAATAACATTTCCACTTGGACTTCTGTCATTGGGGCTTATATTAGCATATAGGCACTTGGAGTCCATGAGGAAGGGAAGGAAAAACATAATAACCTAAATGTTCTTTCATTCTACCTGTCAGCAGGAACTTCAGCTTGAGATACATAATTGAAAAGCAATACCTGCCTGAAATACTGCATTAGACAAGAAAAAAATGCAGTGGCAGATTCAGAACAGAGAAAAGAGAGCATAACATATTGTTTATCACAGGTAATTATAGGTTTTCAATATTTTCTCATCCATTAGTTATCATTTCACCAAATTCTCTGTCTTTGTGTGCATAGAAGAAAGAGTTCTGACATTCACTTCTGCAAAATACTCATTATCTGGTAGAACGCTGAAATCTAGAGCATAGACACAGTAAGAGGCACAGACAGGCAGCCGTCAAGTTACAAACCAATGACTCACAGTGCTCTGTTATTTACTTGCTTAATTTCTATCACTTGCCTCTCAAGCTAGCTCTTCAATTTGAACAGATGCTGCGTGCACTTAACCTTCATCTTTATTTTTTTCTCAACCATTTTTCAGGTCATGCTTGTCTTAACTTGACCAAGTAGAGCAGGACAGGGTCACTGTGAAATGTCAGTGCCAAAATAGATTTGCTAAAGTGAAACCAGAGATAGGATGGGACTTGTTTGCTTAGAGAGCATGGGCAGGCTGCCACAATCTGGCCTTTGAGCTAAAGAGAATTGGGAACAGAGCTAGGATCAAATGTAGGGTCATCCCCAGCAGGAGATGACAGATCCAAGTGGATGAATATGAGAGTCAACATCCATGGGCAATACTGAGGCCAAAGCTATCAAAGGCCTGACAACAAGGTGGATATAGACAAATCCTTACGGGCAGCATTTCCTTGTTATCAGGCAGCTTTTGAAGGGCCAGGACCCCAATCCCTTAAATATACCTGTATCAGTATGAAGAGCACAAATCTCTGTGCACATTAAAATCCTCCCATGATGCCTAGCAAGGGCAGTTTCTTGGTGGTCTGAATCACAGTTACCATAAAGAAAAGTAGGAACAACCATGTAAATTTTGAGCAGATGAACTTGGCTTAAAAGTATCCTCCATGTACTTATCTGTCTCCTCTCCCCTGTAGGTTCCCCTTGCTCAAGTACCCTGCAGCCCCAACCCCACATGAGTGCTTAGAAATCGTCTAAATGTTGTGCTAAAATACAAATCCACAATCCTTTATATGCAATTCTAAAATACAAAGGACTTTGAAATAGAAATATTTTTATAACTTATTCAGTATCAAAATCTGACATGAACAATTGTGAGGTTATTTATAGTCTTTATCTGGCTTAGAGTGAATACTTACACATTTTGTTGCAAAAATATCACTGCATTTGATTATGAAGCACTGCCTCACATTCCACTGAGGATATCATAAAATGTACAATATATATATTGGATTACCTTAGTAAAATCTGGAAATATCTGAATTCCAAAACACAATTGGCCCAAAGGACCAGATAAGTGATCATACCTGTATTAAAAGCAGTTGTCTCTGAGTGCTGGAATCATACATTTTGTTTCTTTAAACTTTGCTGTATTTTCAATACTTTCTATACAGCACATATATTATTTTTATTATAAAAATATCATAATATTAATAATCACGTATGCATCACAGATATGGCAGGACATCTACCTACCCATATTCTTTTAACAATTAATCCATTGCATACACCTTAAAGAAATAAAATGTAGGTCTCTAAAAATTATACCCTAAATAAGGCTTTTCACCAATAGCAACGTCTTTCCATTTTAATTATTCCAAATGAAGATGGACTATTACATCTGAATTTTTCTCACCCCAGCCATTTGTTTTCTTTAAGGAATAACTTGAAGCCAGCATGCATGTTTAGAGGGAATTCATGCATCTGGTGGCAATGCTTTTCAAACTTTTCTGCCAAAGCAGAAGAGAATGATCGGACAACCCCAGGTATCTGAGGGCATAACCAGTGTTTGCTTGGTTCTCCATTATAACCTAGGTGCTCAACTTTTGTTCTGGCAGTAGTGAGTAAATGAGTGAAAGAAAATAAATAAGCTAATAACTAATTTTCTTTATAGAGCATTGTTTAAAGACAACCCTGCTTATGATACTTTAAGGATCAAAGAAATGCCTCAGGGACATACACACCTTATTTACATGTCTCCCTGGGAGTTCTTCAGTAAGTCCCAGACCAGGATTTTTTTAAGTGGTCAACACAGTATTTCCCAAATGGCCTAGAACTTTTCAAGCAGAAGTGATGAGGAGCATATGGGGAGGGGAATATCAAATGGTTTGAGTCTTTTTACACCTATTCCTGCAGCCAAGTCAATCCTTAAAGATTAGAAGCCCAGACTAAAGTATAGAGCTGAAGCTGGCGTGCCTGGGAGCGGGGTATATGTGTATGTATAAACTTTGGATTTTCAACTATGCAAATTTGCTTGAAACCAAAGAATCGGACTTGAAAGAAACAAGATAAACCTAAAAGTAATAAGTCTCCATGCAAGTGAAAATCAGAACTGAAACTAACATGATTTCTTCCTTCCATTATATCTGAAATTCTAGCAAGTCTGTTGAAAAATAGAATGGGCTAGGTCAATTAGATTCTTTATTGACAAGGCTGGATTAAGGCAATCTGAAAGTGTGATTAAGAAAAAGCTGCTGCTCCTTAGAGGTAGGAAAAGCTTGCTTCTGACAATTCTTTTTCAACTATGGTGGAAGAGGAATCAGATGCATCTTGTGGGCTATAAGGCTCAGCAAGGAAATGTCTTTCACTGAACCCTGACTATGGGCTGGAGTCCTAGACAATGCACTTTTCAGCATACTACTCCTCTGCTTGGAGGCACTGCTCTTTATGTTCAGGGTTTAGCTTATGAAGTAGGCAGAGCTACTGGGAAAGGTAGCAGAGATCTGGCAGAGGTCTGGAAAGGGTCCTCCTCATTCATTCATTCAAAAATATGTATTGAGATTGGAACTCGGGGAGGAGCCAAGATGGCGGATGAGAAAAGCCGCCAGTCAGAAGGTCTCTGCAAAAAAGACGAATTTTAGAAGAAAGAGAAAAAAAAAATAAGCTAGCAGAGAAACATAGATCGGGTGAGGGTTGGAAG
>NW_012149952.1:5476998-5480355 GCF_000956105.1 Propithecus coquereli
CCAGAATTTCTGGGGGGTGTCAGAAATAAATATTTATTTCTTGCTCAAGTTACGTGAGGGCAGTAGCTCAACTGGACTCTGCTGGGACAAGTTTAGCTTCACATGTCTACTAAGGACCCAGGTTGAAGACTATGCTCTTCTCACAGTGGAGAGCAGAAGGTCAGGGTTGGCAGAGCCAAACCACTACAAGTACATCTGAAGCTCTGCTCTGACAAGATATACAGGTTACATCTTCTCACATTTTATTGGCCAATCAAGTCACGTGGCCAAACCCAAAGTTAATGGGAAAGGACAATATACTCACACAACAGGAAATCTTGGCAAGGAATAAACAGTAATTTTGAACAAATATACAATTACCATGGCGCCTGCCAACTGCTATCATACTTTCTACCCTTATTGTCTTTATTCTTTTCTCAACATACAGCCAGAGGATTCTTATTAAAACACATAACTGATGATGTAACTCCCTTGCTTACCCCTGCCTCCAATGGCTTCCCATCATATTTAGAATCAAATATAAATGCTCTTTTCACTTGTTTAAAATTCCCTTCATGATCTGGACCCTGGATACTTCTATGGTCTCGTCTTCCCCAAATCTGTTCTAGTCACATCCATCCTCAAATATACTGTCCCCCTCAGGGCCTTTTCACTAGCTATCTTCTCTACCTGGAATCTCTTTCCCCTTGGTCTTTGCAGTCTGCCTCCTTCCTGTCATTCAAAACTAAATTTGTGTCACTTTCTTAGAGAAACCTTCCCTGATCACCTAATCTAAGTTTGCTTTGTTATATAACCCTGTTTCGATTCCCTGCATAGCATGTATCACTATCAGAAACTATCTTTATTGTTTTGCTTACCTACTGTATATCTCTTTTCTATTCAAATTTAGGCTCTGTGAGGGCAGATCCTTGTCTGTTTCATTCACTGTTGTATCTATAGTACCTAAAGCAACACCTGAAAAAACAGTAGATACTCAATAAATATTTGTTCAATGATTCAATTACTCCCCAGTTAATGCTTGTTTATCATAGTAAATCTTCAAATAAATATAATGATAGCAGACTCTTCAAGCATAGGACAAGGGATTGGACTAGATGGCTTTAAAGTCTCATCAAATCTTAATATTCTATGGTATTCTAGCCAAGTCCCTACATTTGTATAGCTTTTTTCTATTTGCAAAGACTTTCACAATCATTATCACCCTCAAGAATCCTGTGGAGTTCCCAGGTCAAGGTATTAATACAGATGAGGAAACTGCTTTATACTTTGGGTCAAGATAAGAGACAGGCAAATGGAGAAAAATGCCTTTGCCAACTGACCCTTTAGCACAGAGAGATATAAGCAGCATGAGGTAAGAAATGATTCTGTACATTTCCTCTCCAATCTCTTTAAGACATTCATTTACTGGTACTGATGTTGTGCACCAGCACTATCTAGGCTCTGTTCCCCAGCCATCTCTCTTTTCTTCATACAGGACAGGACTTTCCTATCGTTAGCTGGGTCTGGTCAAAGAAACCCCTGTGACTGGACTGTGACCTTTTTCCAAAGCAGTTTGTTTCCTCCTTGTAAAAGGAAACAATCTCCAGAAATAAATGAAGTAAGATTCTCCAGCTGGTGTAATGCACTAGAACAAGCCTGGACCATGATCAGGGGTGTGTCTGACCATGTCCATATCTACAGGTAAGGGAGACAGGGAGAGAAACAGATGGGCCAATTTTGCACCTCACAAAAAACATTGTTTTCAATATGGTCTCCAATATGGATTTCTGTTTGGGGACTGAACGGCCAAAGAAATCATTTCAGGAAGACAACAATAAACTCAGTTATGGGCAAGCAACATGGTTTTTGATTGATAGCATTCATTAAAGTGTGGACCAACAAATGAGCCAGACTTCTGCAGTATGGAACTGTCCTTGGAACAAACTTCAGGTAGAGCCTGAGCCTGCTGAAGTATGTCCAGATCCTCCACCTCCCACCTGCCAGTGCTAGGAGGTCTTCCCACAGGACCTTGTCTCTATTGGTTCACCAGGACTTGGTGCTTGCCTCTGGCCCCTGAAGTACCCTGCCTCACTCTAGGGAAGAGTACTCTCCTTGGCCTTATCTGGTCTCACTACAAAGGATTTTCAAGTCAGAGCAAAGGAAAAGAACCCTGCTTAATGAGACAGCAAGGCATCAAAGGGGTTCAGGAAACACTTTTAGTCTTTAAGTTTGGGAAACATTGTGCTTGATGAAAAGTAAAGGGAAACACAAATAA
Organism: Propithecus coquereli; assembly: GCF_000956105.1. Lineage (NCBI taxonomy): Eukaryota > Metazoa > Chordata > Mammalia > Primates > Indriidae > Propithecus > Propithecus coquereli. Next base: position 5,479,253 of record NW_012149952.1, read on the forward strand.
TCACCATGTGGCCCTATTTAGAAAATAGGAAATGCATAATGATGGGGGACTTCAACAGTACTTAATTTAACTCCTGGATCTCCCACCCCTCAACTACCACTACCCCTTAGGTAGATTCCAGTTTAACTCCCTCAGTTCCAAATGAGAATTCCCATTTAAGGTTACCTCAGCAAGTATAGTATGTTAGGGTATAAGATAAGCATAATTAGAACAGAAAATTTTGTGTGAGTGCAGGGGAATTGAAGTTTGGAGAATAAAGGAGTCTGGTTATACAAGATGTCATATGGAAGGCTGAGGAGTTTGGACATTTGTTTAAGAACCATTCTGTATTTGGCCGGTGGAAGTTAGTAGGCAGTGGTAAATATGACAAAGAAAGAGCCACTTGTGAATCCCAGCTCTGTGCTCATAGGTATAATAAGCTGTTTAGCTACAGGAATTTGAACCATACCAGCAAGTACCCATGACTTGTTGATAACCTCCTCCCAAGGACCCAGCCACAGCCACACCCTGAAATACCAATAATAAAACAACGACAATATTAGTCACAAACTTTGCTGAGCACTTATTATATTACAGGATCTATTCTACACACATCGCACAAATTATTACTCACCCCTCTAGTTTAAGACATTGTATAAGTCCCTGGGAGTAACTAAGACATTATAAGTTATCTGGGAGTAATACATTCATCCATTATCCTTACCATCCAAATATTCATTAGATCATAATATTAATGAAAAGTGGTATGCAGAGAAATAACATGATGAAAAAGTTTTCTGGAAGATTCATTTGACAGCTATGTGGAGAATCAATTAGGACTAGAAAGAAGCCAGAGCCCTGTACACAAGTTAGGAGGCTGTTTTACAGGAAACTCTATTGTCAAATAAAAGAATAAGTTATAATTGATACATCTTTTAAGTTTAATAAATTTGGAGAGGGTGTGTGTATATATTAAAAGACAAACCCAAATATGCTGAAATAAAAAAAAACCAATCCAAAGGGCCCTTCTAATAAATAAATATACAGCCGTTGATATGCAAAGGGAGGCCCAGACTGAGTTTTGGAGTTGACATTAGAAAGAGCTGAATTGCTCTGCATAAGAA
>NW_012149952.1:5484746-5485381 GCF_000956105.1 Propithecus coquereli
CAGTTCCCTTTACCCTTTAATATTTCAGCTTGTATCTCCTACAGACAAAGATAGTCTCTTAGATAACCACATTACATTTATTAAATTCAGGAAATTTATCATTGTTACTTTTACCTTTTCTACAGCCCATGTTCTAATTTCATCAATTGTCCCAATAATGTCCTTTATGGCATTTTGGTTCCTCTGGAACAGAACACAACTCGGCATCATGCATTATATTTAGTCGTTATGTCCCTTTTAGCTTCCTTTAATCTCAAATGGTTCCTCAGCCTTTCTTTGTCTTTTATGACATTGACATCTTTGAAGAGTATAGTCCTGTTATTTTATAGACCGTTTCTCAATTTTGGTTTATCTGATGTTTACTTATGATTAGATTCAGGTTTATGTATTCCCAGCCAGAAAATTACATAAATGATGCGTTCTACTCAGAGCATCACATTTGGAGGACACAATGTCTATCTGTGATATTGATTTTGATCACCCAAAGCATGGTCCAGTTTTTCCACTGTATGCTCACTTTTTCTTCATAACTAAAAAGCAATCTACAAAGAAAGACTTTGGGACCATGCATTTATCTAATTTTCATCAAAATCCCCCCTGTCAAAATTAGTATCTATTGATTATTCTTTTTTTTT
>NW_012149952.1:5485431-5486812 GCF_000956105.1 Propithecus coquereli
GGATTAATAAAGTGTGGTATATGTATACCATGGAGTACTATTCGGCTTTAAGAAACAATGGTGATATAGCACCTCTTGTATACTCCTGGATAGAGCTGGAGCGTATTCTACTAAGTCAGGTGTCCCAAGAATGGAAAGACAAGCACCACATGTACTCACCATCAAACTGGCATTAACTGATCAACACATAAGTGCACATATAAGAATAACATCTATTGGATGTTGGGCAGGGGGCTGGGGATGGCGGAGGAGGGAGGAGGGGACGGGTATATGCATACACAAAGAGTGCAATGTGCACCACCCGAAGGATGGAAATATTTGAAACTCGGACTTAGGGGGGGAGGGGGGCAAGGGCCACATACGTAACCTAAACATCTGTACCCCCACAATATGCTGAAATAAAAAAATAAATATGTATTGAGAGCCTACCATTGGTCCAGGCTCTAGCCTGGAAGATACAAAGCTGAGCCTAGTGAGAGAACACAGAAAAAGGACCACTCGTTTGTTGTGATTTGATCTCAAAATATAATAGGAAGGAACTAAACTGTCCCACCCCACCCCTGTTCCTGACCTCACCTCTAGGTAGCAGATACCTAAACATCCAATGTTAGTACTTCATCTCATTAGCTAAAGGTCAGGTTCTCTGCTGCAGTCGCCCTCTGAGCTGCATCGGTCATTTCCCCCTCATGTTTCAATAGTTCCCCATCCTCTCTGAGAGCAGGATTTGATAAGGGTGGAATAGAAGAAAGTTGAAGGGATTTAGGAACGTATCTGTGAGTATAAAGGAGTGGGAAAAGGAAGACCAGCTGGCCCACCAAGGGAAAAAAGGAATGAAGGCAGCAGTTGGGGGTGACAAACACCAAGAAAAAACTGATAGTTTTAACAATTTTGCAAGAGTTGACTTAGCAATAGAGGCAAGAGCCAGGAAATGGATTGGGGCAGTGGAACACCTGAGCCAGGGGTACCTATATGGGAAAGGAGACACACGAGTACATGGAAGATACTGAAAGCCAAGTTCATCTGCTCAAAATTCACATGGTTGCTCCTACTTTTCTTTATGGTAACTGCAATTCAGACCACCAAGAAACCGCCCTTGCCAAGATCTCTTTTCTAGTCTGAAGACCAGTTGGGACTGTGTGATTATTAAAACAGGAGGGCACATGGAGTATAACTCTTGCCCTTTAATGAAATCAAGGCCACAAATAATGTCTACAAAGGACTTCCTGCAAAGATTAGTGTAAGACATAAAGTGTCACTTATGGTCATAAATTTGTGCCATTATGGAAGAGATTAATTCATATTTGGATCTTGATGTTGATATATCAAAGTTTTTCTAGGATTAATCCATATTTGGAGTATGCTATTGATGGATCTCTCCCTC
>NW_012149952.1:5487872-5490018 GCF_000956105.1 Propithecus coquereli
ATCCCAAGTTTAGTTTGCACCCTGACTCTGGGCCCAAACTCAGTATCTAATTTTAATTAGCCATCTTACAAATGTCCAATGAAACTTGTAAGGGGATATCAGTGTGACAGTGTGGGTGACATAGAACAAAAACATCCCCAGTGGTGGAATACCTCTGGAAATCTCCCCATTGTCCTAGAATGTCATCTTCACATTACAGAGGACAGCACATATTACTGTCTTCAGTTGTGAAGAACATACATGACAGGTGAGTTTTAGAGCATGCCAGGGACTTCAATGAGGGTGTTCCCCATAGAAGACTCTCATCACCACGCTTTCCATGACCCTCAACCAACAGCAAGAGGTCTTGAAGCAAAATGCAGTTTTCAGTTTCACAAAGGCAGAAAAATACTCAACTACATTTGTCTTCATAAGAAAGCACCTTTAGAATACGCTTAGGGTGTCTTTTTTTTTAACAAGGTCCCTCTGTTTGCATCTGATCTGCTCACTACAATATAACATGCATAAAACAGTGCAACTGTGTTTGTTTTAATAAGGCCATTCTGAGCAGCTGTTTAATGATCCATGGTGTTAAATGAAAACTACAGGTGTTCCAAATGCAAACCTTATGGCCCAGGGCCCCCCTTATTACCACTGCACAATTAGCAGCCAACTGCTCTTAGGCTGTGCAAAGAATTGCTGCCATCATCATTACATTATTTCTTAATTTCATTCTCTGCCTAAGTGTCTTCTCTCAAAGGAAAAACCTGCTTGGCATGGGAAAGCATAATACTGACAAAGCTAAAAGGAAAGGAGAGCACAAACCACTTTCTGTCCGACCACAGGCAGGCCTCAGTGAAGGGGGAAAGAGCCAGCGAGAAGGCTGAGCCCTCTAAGGAATCCTCTGGAGTGGCTTGATGACCAAACTGAGCCAAGTCTTGCCAAAACTGCTGGTGTTCATGAGGATTCCATTAACTCTTTCTTCTTCATGATTTCCTAAGTTTAATACTGTGCTAAGCCAAATCGCCAGAAAACTATATAACTGGACCCTATCACTCTGTGATCTACAGAACTGATTTTACACAACTATGATGTTAACATCCTAACAGCCCTCACTGTGCATATAATAAGCTGCAAAGGAAGAAGGCTTCTGTATCTCGTGTGAAACTGCTGTCTATAGCATTATTCATTACACACCTCAATACCCCTTACATAAAAATGCCTAAGACAAATTTAATTAGAACTCAAGAACAAGTTTATCTTTCCATGTCAATGGGTACACTTTCTCCTACAAAACTAGTAATTCTCAATTCTGTCTACATATTAAAATCACCTAATAGTGAACATATTTGCATCACAGCTCCATTGCAGACTAGTTAAATTCTAATTTCTAGAATGCGCACTGGATGGGGCTGTTGAGTTGCAGTTCCAGAGGTCACCATTCACAATGCCCTTGGCCAAACTCCAGGACCATACTCTGCTGCTGAAACTGAGAACCACTGCCCTGGAAAATGAAAGCTTTATAACTCACTGCTTTTTCCTCTTCATTTAGGTTACTAAGAAGCTCAAAACTAATTATACTGAATTGCAGTTTTCCTCTGCTAGAATTTCTCAAAATAATTTTCCTTCTGGATCCCCTTGCGTTAATGGTTTTACCAGTATTCTCAATGTAAGCTACCAAATATTCTTTTTGTAGATAAACTAAAACAAAACAATAAACAAATAAAATATTTATTGAGAGGCACAATATATGTCAATATATGAATCTCCCATAATCACCTCAAACTTAAGATGGCCAAAAATGAATTCCTGGTTCCGCCTACACTTGCTCTTCCCTAAGTCTTCCCCATTGCAGTAGAGGATGCCCCATTCACTCAATTGCTCCCAAGTCATCCTTGCCTCTTCTACTTCTCTTTCATCCCACATCTTGCAAATATCAGCAAGTCTTGATAATTCCATCTTGAAAATATATGTAAGATCTAACCACTTCTCACCACTTCCACTGCTTCCATTTTTTTTGGTTTGGTTTGGTTTTCGTTTTTGTTTTTTGTTTTTGTTTTTGTTTTTTGGGGTTTTTTTTTTGTAGCTTCAAACAATCCCAGAATTTCTGGGGGGTGTCAGAAATAAATATTTATTTCTTGCTCAAGTTACGTGAGGGCAGTAGCTC
>NW_012149952.1:5493638-5496919 GCF_000956105.1 Propithecus coquereli
TGGGATGGAGGTTCCAGCCAATCTTATCTAGGGTTAAGGATGATGGTGATCCTAGCTGACATCTAGATTACACAGGTATAGGATTTTCCTTAAGTGAAATGCAAAAGCAACAGGAACTAGGAAGTTTTCCAATACAATTTGGTTGCCATAGGCCTCTGAGCTGTTTTCTTTTTCCTTTTCTTATTGTTTTCTTTATTTTTTCTTTTTTTGTTTGTTTTTCTTTTTGTACTGTTTTCCCCTCTCACTCAAAGCAGGAAGTGGTAAATTGCAAAAAAAGGTGCAGTAATTTTAATCCCAGCTAGATTACTCCTACAATCTGCAATCCTGGCTTTATGAAGAAAGAAAATGGATCAAGGTAGAAGAATACTGCAAGCTATATGCCAATGTCAGGCAGCGAAGCTGTAGCTGTGCTATCAGTTAGAACATTCTAATACCCAGTTATGAAGATTGACACTGGAAGTAATTAAGTACTAGATATTTTTAGGTAATTGCCATTGCAGGAATACACAATCTGTGCATTTGAGAGACGGAAGGCTTGATAGTGGCTTCTTCCTCGGAAGCTGTACTATGTTAATCGTCCCTAATCATTTCAACACCTATGGTGTTTTGTGATTGCCTCAAGCATAGCAATTGGTCAAATGTGAATCAAGGGGGAACCATTGCCTTTTTTCCCCCTAGGTATCATGAAAAGCAGCAGGAGCATATTGGAATATCAGGCTAAACCACAATGACAGAAATAGCCCATTGACATACCAGATTCCCATTCCCATTAAGAGCATACATTGCTAGAGCAAATTTCTTATGGCTAGTAGGGGATTCTAGGAGGCAATAATCATTTTGTCAAGATGCTGAAACCGTCAAAGATGTCTCTTTCTGGCTGAAAAAAGAGAGGAAAATCTTAGTTGATCATTATTTTAGTTAACATTTCAGTATTTTATGTCCCTACCATGTCATCAAGCCCTAAGCCACACGTCATGGGGTGACAAAAAGGGATTAATACCAATAGCAAAGAATTCACAGCAGCACTTTTGCATAGAATCCTAGGATTGTCAAGCTGGAAGCAGCCTTGAAAATCAGCTGCCTTAGTGGTTCTCTGCCTGGGCCACACATTAAAATCACCTGAGAGCACTTAAAAACTACCATGCCTAGTTTCACCCGTGACCAATCAAATTAGAATTTTTTTGGGGGGAGAGGCAGGAATGGGGGTCTGGACATTGATATATGTTGTATGTATTTTTAGAGCTCCCCAGGCAATTCTAATGTGTAGCCAAAGTGGAGAACCACTTATTCATCCAACCCCTTTTATGTTATAGGTGAGAGATCTAAGACCCACAGAGAAGAAATGCTTTATGCAAGGTCACACGCTGTGCGGCAATTCTAAACCTAGAATTAAGCCTCTGGACTCTCAGTGGGTGCCCTTTTTCTCCTCACGAAATGAGGCTTCCTGTTCAAGGAACTGAGACTCAGATAAGGTAAGGAACTTGCTGAAGGTCATACAGTTTGCAAGTGGCAGAACTGAGACTTGAACCCAGGCAGTCTAACTCCAGTCTGTGCATTTAGCCACTATACTGTTTACATACCAAAACGAAGCTGATCAACAGGATCAGGCTTAGTGCCAAACGATGCAAGATCAGCAGTGCTACAGGAATGCAGGAGAAAGCTGGATTTAAGTTAGACCTGGAAATCCAGGTAGGATTTGGAGAACTGACTCGCCAGGTTAGGGGGAGTTGTGGTGGGAGTGATGTCAGTGACGAAATGGATATGGGAACCCACCAGATGTTAGAAGGAAGTCAGTGACAACTCCCCTCGTCACCATTGGTATGTTCCATTTCTTTGTTTGTTTGTTTGTTTGTTTTTATTCTAATAGATTTAGGCGGTACAATTGTTTTTTTGTTACATGGATGCATTGTATAGTGGTGAAGTCAGGGCTTTTAGTGTACCCATCACCCAAATAATGTACACTGTACCCGATAGGTAATTTTTAATCCCTCACCCCCCTTCTACCCTCCCCCATTCTCAGTCTCCAAAATCCATCATACCACTCTGTATGATCATGTATACCCATCCTTTAGCTCCCACTTATTAGAGATTACACGAGGTATCATTTTTCCCATTCCTGAGATACTTCACTTAGGATAATAGCTTCCAGTTCCATTCAAGTTGCTGCAAAAGACATTATTTCATTCTCTTTATGGCTGAGTAGTACTCCATGGTATATATATATATATGTGTGTGTGTGTGTGTGTGTGTGTGTGTGTGTGTGTGTGTGTGTGTGTAGCACATTTTCTTTATCCACTCATCAGTCGATGGTCACTTAGGTTGATTCCACACCTTTGTAATTGTGAATTGTGCTGTGATAAACATATGAGTGCATGTGTGTTTTTGATAAAATGACTCATTTTCCTTTGGGTAGGTCCTCAGTAGTGGGATTACTGGATCGAATGGTAGGTCTACTTTTAGTTCTTTGGGGAATCTCCATTCTGTAGAAGATGTGCTAATTTACATTCCCACCAACAATGTATAAGCATACCCTTTTCACCACATCCACCTAGCATCTACTGTTTTTTGACTTTTTAGTAATGGCCATTCTGACAGGGGTAAGGCAGTATCTCATTGTGGTTTTAATTTGCATTTCCCTAATGATTAGTGATATTGAGCATTTTTTCATACATTTGTTGGCCATTTGTATATCTTCTTTTGAAAAATGTCTGTTCATGTCTTTTGTCCACTTTTTTTTGCATGAGACATAATTGATAATAATTTATTATCCAAAATTAAAATTTAACATGATGTCCTGTGGTTTATCTGTCTACTCTACTCCAAAGGGCTATTGCTTTTCTTTTACTTCAGCATATTATGGGGATACAAATGTTTAGGTTGCATATATTGCCTTTGCCCCACGCGAGTCAGAGCTTCAAGCATGTCCATCCCCCAGTCAGTGCACACCGCACCCATTAGGTGTGTATATACACATCCTCTCCTCTCCCCCCACCTACTCGACACCCAATGAATGTTACTACTAAATGTGCACATAAGTGTTGATCAGTTAATACCAATTTGATGGCGAGTACATGTGGTGCTTGTTTTTCCATTCGTGGGATACTTCACTTAGTAGAATGGATTCCAGCTCTATCCAGGATAATACAAGAAGTGCCTCATTTGCTTTCTCTCTCTCTCCCTCTCTCTCTGAATATACACACACACACACACATGTGCGCTGATCAGCTTTGTTTTGGGATGCAGATATTAATAGCATAATGGCTTAAATGCACTGACTATAT
>NW_012149952.1:5500131-5503554 GCF_000956105.1 Propithecus coquereli
GCCAACAGGGATATTTTTTAGTGCTTATTTTATTAGACTTTAGTTGAATTTTTAAGCCTTTTTGGAAAAGGGACAAATGTTGCTTTTAAGGTAATAATTGTAACTGGTTTACTTGAAGAATTCAGATTGTAAAAGCCAGAAGTGAGTTTCCTAATTTCAAATTGTATGATGGGTCAGTTGTTCCACTGAAATGATTCTTTTGCACTAACAAAGCCTGACGTCCTGTATTCTTCCACCATGAGAACCTTGAACATTTGGTTGATAACCAAGTAGTAAGTTGATTGCCTTCTTGGGAGAATTTCAGTTTTGCTTCCTGCTATATCCAAAGCAGAGGGATGCTGGCTATTGTGCACAAACCACCCACAGAGTGCTTTAAAGGACTCTTGACATGTTGGAGACACAAGATTCAAATTTGCTATTAAGTTGCTATAATATTGTTCAATTTCTGAAATGAGTTTGTGATCTTTATAATGATGGGATTTCTTATAGAGCTCTTTGGCCTTGAAACATACTTATTCACAACATTTGTCATATGCTGCAACATTCAAATACAGCAGAGTAAATAGGTTTAAAACGGTGAGTTCCGCCTGCTGGAACACTTTATCATTACATTTTGGCATCTTCAAATGCAATAAATGTGGAAATTCAGAATTGAAGGGTTTGATTTCCAGTCTCATTGGCCTCTCTCCCTTTGAATTAATATGGTGCCATTGAGTTCAGCAATAAAGCATCTCATGCTAACAGAGAGAAAATATCAACTTTCTTCCTGTGCATATGTGAATTTGGCAAAATATCAGTAAGAAAGCAATATAAAAGTAAAAATGATTTAGCCATTGTGAATATGAGAAGGTGAATTTAATGCATAACTAACACCCTGCAGAATTTGTGGCTCTGGCATATTGGGGGAGGTGAAACATTAATTAAGTTAAGCTTTGGAAGAAAACCATTTTTCAAGTGATAAAAGCAAAGCAGAATTCTGGATGCTTTTCTCTATGTAATGTTACATTTAAATCACCTTATCATCATCATCATTATTAACAAAGAATTGCTGTTTAAAATTTTTGTTTCTAGGCATGCAAAGCATAGAGAAGGCATTATCCATATTCTCCCATTACTAGCTCTAACGGTCTTGCCTGGTTCCTTGCCTCTCCCAGTGCACCACTCCTTACAGCTGAAGTCATCTGCAGAGTGAGCCACAAACTCTGGGACCAACTTGTTCCTAATCAAGAAGGGAATTGAAGGAACACTACTTCAGAGGGTTTAGCTGATGATCGTCCCTGCTCCAACCGTGTTTGGCAAAAATTGCTAATTATTCCCAATTTTGATTTCCTCTTCTTCCTTTAAGTTTCAAAACCACCCAACCCGTTTGTCAGTTGCCAGGCTTCCACCTCACCAAATATCTTCTTGTATCTGTGTATACTTCCTGCTTCTAAACTCTGCAGTGCTGTTCTCTTCCATCCTTCCAGGATAATTGTGCTCTTGATGGATCTCTCTGATGCTGGCCATCTACCTGAATTGCTTCCTAAACTGGCTCTTTCTGGACATGGAGTTGAGTCTCTTGCTGACCTGGGGTGATTGCAACATGCTGGCTTATTTTCCAGTTCCTCATCTCTCTTGCCCTGGCCCATCCCACTGCCTTCTAACATTTCTAACAATGTTTCATGTATTTACAACTTTGGTCATACCCTGGCTTGCATAACCAACTATTTATCTTATGTATTCTGGGGGAAAGTCAATTCCTAGCTTTTCCTCCTCCACTACCTATTAAACAGAGCTCCCATTGTCTTTTTCTCCTAGAGCCCTTTTCTTGCCATGTATCAAACTTGTGACTTTCTTCCCCTGTAAGAATGTGAGCTCCATAGGGCCAGAAATCTTATATCCCCAACACTTACCATAGTAGGTACTCGATACCTATTAGTCAAAAACTAATTTGTTGTAAGTGATTTTTTGCATATTATTTGCTTCCTCTCTGTCTTGCCCACTGAAAAGATCTTGTTTGCCATGTAAGCCCAGACCATCACACAGTGCCTTGGTGTAATAGGAGCTGAAATAACGTTGAATGAGTAGAAGCAAATTCTTCCAATCCAATATACCTCTAATGGGTAGAAATATGCATTAACATATAAAAGATCAGACTAGGTGGTCCAAGAAAGCCTGTATTTTAGAAAAATTATAGTTATAAAAAATACATAAAAATTTATTTCTAAAATCCCTACAGGTTATCAAAGGCCGAGGCTAGAACAAGTGAAACAAGTGAGGCACTTCCCTTGGACACAAAATGTAAGGAGGGCAGCAAAAGACTCAGAAGCAAGATAATATTTTAAAGCCATATTTTTAAAAGTCAAAATTAATGCAAAAATATATGGTGAACAAAATACAAACATTTTAAATAAAAACAGTAACAGTGTAGTACCTAGCTGTAATGGAGCCTGAGGCAAAAGAAAAAAATTAGGAATATTGATTGTTATCTATAGCATCCCCTGCCTTCTAAACATGTTGGATCCCAAGCAAAAGGTAAGGCTGGGTTGCCACACGAGGATGCAAATTGAAAAAGCCCAGAGGAAAGTCAAATTGCTCTATATAAGAAAGAGGGTAGAAGTAGAAAAGAATCTAGAAGGAGACATGAGGCAAGAGGAGCTAGAAAGACAGGCATAGTAGAGGAAAGGAAGGGAAAGACCAGGGGAAGATCAGATAGGAAAGAGACTTTGAGAGAGCTATGTCCAATGAGGGAATTGGATTAATTTCCCTCTGTTGTGTGCAGTGTACCCAGGTCTTCCATTTCCCCATGAAATACTCATCAAGATTCATATTTCCATTCAATGCTTTGGGAAGTGGATTTATTTGAGGGGATGAATGACAGAGTTCTGTGTTTTGTCTCAGCAAAGGCATAGGGAAAGAGCAGAGACTATTCAAGGGGGATACAGTCTCCTCCTTCTTCATTTAATCACTCACCAAGTTCTATCAATGCTACCTCCTAAATATTTCTTGATTCTGTCTACCTCTTTCCATTTCTACTGCCACCAACACCTTATCTCCTAACTAATCAACCAGGTTTCACCTTCCTGCTCTCCAGTTCATTTTCAATGCTGCAGCAAATGAGCTTTCTAAAGATTTTGTGTGTGGGGAGCAAATATTTTCTCCCATTCTGCAGGCTGTCTATTCGCTCTAATGATAGTTTCCTTGGCTGTGTAAAAGCTTTTTAATTTGATCAGATCCCATTTATTTATTTTTATTGCTGCTGTGATTGCTTTGGGGATCTTCTTCAAAAATTCCTTGCCTCGGCCGATGTCTGAAAGCATCTTCCCAACATCTTCTTTTAGAATTCTTAAGGTTTCCTGCCTTAGGTTTAAGTCTGTTATCCATCTTGAATTGATTTTTGTGAGAGGTGAGAGGTGGGGGTCCAGTTTCAATCTTATGCATGTA
>NW_012149952.1:5503604-5505159 GCF_000956105.1 Propithecus coquereli
AATGGTATTTCTATTTTTAGCTCTCTGAGGTATCTCCAAATTCTTGCCCAAACCTTTCTATACTTTGATGGCAGCAAAATGGTGATTAGCTCCACTAATCCCTCCACGTATATCCGTCAGTGTTCTACTGTAAGGAAGTACCCTCCCTTCTCCCCATTTGTTTGTTGATCTATTTATTATTGCACTTCAATGGTTCCTACACCTGGCTGTGCCATTCACAATGTGGACTGGCTAATATATTATGGCAGAAGCCTGCAGAGTTTCCAAATATGTACAGAAGGTTTGGGGTTTTGTAAAGGATAAACAAAGCACGCATACCCAGAGGTAAAGAGAAAAAAACCTAGTAAACCTATAGAAAATCCTGGTGGTGTGTTAAACCAGACATAATGCCTATTAAATGCAGCTATTTGTAGTAATAAACCCCAAATCCAAACAGAAGCACTTTGTTGTTTGCTTGAAAGCACTGTACCTATTTACATGTAGCATCTCAATTTTCAACCACCAGCTCAGCAAGGATTATTCCAGGAACCTAGATTCAACTCAAAAAAAATAAAAAAATAAATTCAGCTAAATGCATCATGACAGTTGGATTTCTCACAGCTCCAGAAATAGATATACATTCTTGGGGTGGGTTGGCAGACAATGAGGGAGTGGACTACAGGAGGCGGTAGGTAATTAATCTGATGAAAATCATTCAAACTGTGAAAAAATTAATCCTGCTGAGATTTGAGGGTATGTTAGCAGTTCGGTTAGGGTTTGTGCAAACTGCACCAGCAACACTGAAATGCTTTAACAATTAAGATCTGATGAGGCCTGGGGGAGACTTTATTACTACTAGATTTAAAAATCAGGACTACACACAAGGAGTGCAATGCGCACCACCCGTAGGATGGACATATTTGAAATTCGGACTTGGGGGGGGGAACCAAGGGCAACATACATAACCTAAACATCTGTACCCCCATAATATGCTGAAATAAAAGAAAAAAAATCAGGATTGCAAATCCAAAGAGTACTTTACAGACCAGTGGATTTAGAATTGGGTTTAAACAAGTCATGTGAGGAATATGCACCAACTTTCTTCATTACAACACACAGAGAAAGCCATGTATTTTCCCAGGTGTCTTTATTTTTCCCTTCTGTTTTACCCTGTTCCCAAAACCAGACTTAAATGTGAGTCCCTTTGGTCACAGCAAGTCTGGTCAGGGCAAGTAAATTTCAGATTACCTTCTGTCTGAGTCCTTCTGATAAAGAGGCTCCAAAGCAAAAATTTTCTTACATTTTCTGAAACTGAAAAAAAAATGCGATTTATGGTAAACAAGGCCAATATTGACTTTGACTCATGCTATCTTACAAAGGATTTTCGTGCTACCTCAGAATGTAAAAAGTTGCCAGGGTGACATGGTGTGTATGAGAACATTTTGGAATATTTTGGAAATATCAATAGTTTATGGGCCAAAGAAGACAGTTTTTAAAAAGATTTCACTCAAGAAAATTCAAAACATAGGGCTGATGTATACATTAAAAACAACAGGGATTTTTTTTTTTTTTTTTT
>NW_012149952.1:5516734-5520181 GCF_000956105.1 Propithecus coquereli
AAATTCTTTAATAAAAATCTTAATTGCATTTCTTTTTTTAAAATTACATTTCTTTTGTGAGATATTCATTTCTCTGCTTCAAACAAGATGGATTACTTTTATTAAAGTTATTAACACTCATTAGTAAAGGAGAATGGGCTTGAACTTTCCATATCCTTAAGTTGACCACAGGGGCAAATGTTCTACCAACACTGGCATGCTTTCATCTAAAATCAGTGTGCCAAGTCTATCTAAGCTAAAAGACGATACTTCTAAATAGAGGTAAACATTGAGCGCAGACATATAGATTTGCCAGTGGTTCTCTCTCATCCTTGGGATTTTTTGTTGCTCTTGTATCTGGATAACTACCTAAATTCTAGTGCTATGCTGTCCAGTATAAGTAGCCACTAGCCATGTATGGCTATTTAATGTTAAATGAATTACAATTAAATAAATTCAAAATTATGTTCTTCAATCACACTAGCCACATTTCAAGCACTCAATAGCCACACATGGATAGTGGCTAATATACTAGAAAGAGTAGATAAAGAAAATTTTCATCATTGCAGAAAGCTCTATTGGACAGAGCTGCTCTAGTACATTCCAAAGCTCCCCCCTTCCAGTACAGGGATTCAAATGATGCTCTCATTCCTCAGCTTCCTCCCTCCTGACATTCTGAAAAGATTTAGATATTGAAATAAATCCCCTATTAGAACTCAGCTTCAGTCAAAGTAGAGACTTTGACAGTTTCATTACTACCTTATCAAGTCACTTCATGATTTTTAAAAACTTATTATTCTAAAAACCCATTTATCCGGACCAGATTTAGCAGCTGTTTGAAGTCTATTCATTTAATAGAAAGTGATTTCCAGCACATGATTCCTGGCTTTCTTGTCCGCTAATGTGCTCTATACCCAGCAGCGCTCACAGTTACGTCCTCTCCAAGAAAGCTTCCTTCCATCAGCCACATTCACAGACCCATTTAAAATCATGTTCAGGTATTTGCTTTATGTTTTCACAGTCACAGGCAATTACTTCTTTCACCTGAGTTTCATTTCTTTCTTTCCACTTTATTTTTATCTTCTTAAGGAAAAGACTGTCTACCATGGCAATAAAGCATTTGTGCTTTCTGCGGCTAGATAATTGAAGAAGAAACACTGACAGGCATATTGCTATATCAATAATGTGCTGTCCTTTGCAGACAAAAGGCATAGCCACTGACCCACCTCTAGCAAAGTGCAGGCCTTGAACTATGTCTCCAAAGGTGAGGATGTATTTGACTTAATCAATATTACGATCATTTGTGTAATGGCTGCCTTGAGTTGGGGTGCTATCTGTGGCCAGATTGGGGCTCAATCTGTGACCAGGGCCAGGACTCAGCTTTAACTTCAATTAGGAAATGATTTTGTGGCCAAGATCAAGGCTCACCTTAAATATCTGATGCTATGATCGGAAAATACATGAGGATTAGGGATTAGTAGCCATGTGTTCTAACACTTTAACCTAGGCAAGGTGCAGATAATAAAAGTTTTAGGAAGAAATATTCAACTTTTTCCTCTGTCCCCAGAATAGTACATTTTTGAGGCATGCTTTCAGTCTCTCACCTCCTACCTATAGAGCAGACATCATTATTCAGCCATGGCCTTCTTTCCTGCTGTGTTCAGATGAGGCCCCAAATGACTTCTCACCACAGTGCCCTATGTGGCCACTGTCATTCAATCAGAATTGGCCCAAAAGATTAAACCTATTTATCATCTTTGCTATGGAGGTCCGTGAACCAAGCAGCATATTACTTCTGGAAAGAAGATTGTTATGATTCTGACCTTTCTGAGGTAAGAGGAAGGTAGGGAACAATCAACTTAAGAGTAGGACCTGAGGCAAATCAAAAAATGTGTACAAGCACTCCCCTGACTCAAAGGTGAAGAGTTGGCACAAGCAGCCTGAGAAGAGAGAGGGGAAAGACAGGACTGTTACTGTCAGGCCACTTGTTTAGTCCTAACTTTACATACTACTTGAAGTAACAAGGTTTTGTGCCAATTGGGACAGATATATTTGCACCTCTTTCTATCTTTTGCTGCCTGAGTCACCAAATAATTTTAGTCTCCTTGTTCCTATGAGTAGCCACTGAGACATCCCCCAAAATCAGGCCCAAAAGATTCAATTTATTTTATAGTCCCCCTAGAAATGACTAACCAACAGTAGAGACTGAGTCTACCTAGAGTGGCACCATTATTTTCTGGGTATGCCTTTCATTCACTGAAGAGCATCTTCCTGAGTTATCTTTTTTCAATTTTAGGACCACACATACTTATTAAATATCTCTATGACCTTTGGTTTCTACATTAGTAAAATGGGGATGATGATGGTATCAGATATATGATTTGCAAATATTTTCTCCCATTCCATAGGTTATCTCTCATTTTGTTGATTGTTTCCTTTGCTGTGCATAAACTTTTTAGTTTGATGTAATCCTATTTTCACTTTTGTTGCCTATGCTTTTGGGGTCATATCCAAAATATCATTGACAGACCAATGTCATAAACCTTTTCCTCTATGTTTTCTTCTAGAAGTTTTACAGTTTCAGGTCTTACATTGAAGTCTTTAATACATTTTGAGTTGATTTTTGTATATTTTATGAGATAAGGGTCTAATTTCACTCTTCCGCATATGAATATCCAATTTTCCCAGCATCATGTATTGAAGAGACCATCCTTTCCCCGTTGCGTGTTCTTGGAACCTTTGTCAGAAACCAATTGACCATAAATGTGTGGATTTACAAAATCCCCGCCATTACTTACTTCGTCCTATAATGATAATGAAGGCCCTGAGTTTCTGATTGGATACTGTAAAACAGTAGTGGGGAAGAGTATGGGAGATAACACAGAAGAAACTATTTAAGTCACAATTTTGTCAAAGGCTAGAGATGCTGAAGCACTGGGAGTTTTGAGGAAACGCCTATAAATTTCCATGAGCATCAATGCCCTTGGCTCTACTCACTCATTATGCAGGGAAGTGTCCCCTTTATGTGGCATTATCTTGGGGACGAAACATCTCAGAGTTTAGGAGACCTTTCTCCCACACTCAAAATTGCCATGGAAGGCTGTAATACATTTCAGTATTTATCAATCACCTCTCAGTCACTTTCCACTCTTCAGAGCATTTTCACATACATTTTTATTTAAGTTTCAAATACTAGAAATAATGTCCAGTCACTGTCCTGAGCACTTAACATGAATTATATCATTTAATTCTCACAAAAACCCTATGAGGTAGGTGCTATTATTATCTCTATTTTACAAATGTGCAAATCAAGACACAGGGAAGTTAATAACTTGCCCAAAGCCAGACAGCTAGTAAATGGTAGAGCCAATACTCACATTCAAATCTGCCTGACTTTAGAGTCGGTGATGTTTACCAAATATGCTATATATGTATATCATATCATAGTGTATTTATACTTAGTAACCT
>NW_012149952.1:5520391-5521889 GCF_000956105.1 Propithecus coquereli
CATTCCATAATAAAGACATCTGCACCCGAATGTTTATGGCAGCACAATTCACTGTTGCAAGGATGTGGAAACAACCCAAGTGCCCATCGATTCATGAGTGGATTATTAAAATTTGGTATATGTATACAATGGAATATTACTCAATTATAAGAAATGACGGTGAGCTAGTACCTCTTATATTTTCCTGGATAGAGCTTGAGCCCATTATCTGAAGTGAGGTATCACAAGAACGGAATAATAGGCTCCACATGTACTCGCCATCAAATTGGCACTAACTGATCAACACTATGGTGCTCACACGGTAGTAATATTCTCCAGGGATTAGGAGGCTGGGTGGGGGGCGGGTAAACTCACAACTAATGGACGTAGTGAGCATTGTAGAGGGGAAGGGCATGCCTCTAATCCTCGCTTGGGTGAGGCATAGTCATACAATGTAACCAAAATGTTTGTACCCTCATAATATCCTGAAATAAAAATAAATAAAAAATAAATAAAGATCTTGTGTGAATCCTGCTGCTCTTGAAATAAAGTCTAAATAGTTCAATGTGGCTACAAAGTCCTTCATGATCTTGCTCAGAATTATCTTTTGCCATACCCCATTATACTCAACGCACCAGATACACTAGACTTCTTTAAGTTTTTTGAGTGAATGCACTATGATACAATTGGAAAAATTAAGAAGCATAAAGGTAACACATAGGAAAACAGTGGTACATTCAAGAGCTATGCCTAAATATTATAATTATTAAAGGAACAAGGGGGTAAATAGAAGCTAATAAAGTATAAGATCTGCTTCATCATACCTAAACTGTGCCCAAAGAAATTCATTTGGTTTATGGTACAGTCATCCCTCAGTATCTGCAGGAAATTGGTTCTAGGAACCCTTGCAGATACCAAAATCCAAGGATGCACAAATCTCTTATATAGAATGGCAAAGTGTTTACATATAACCTATGCACATCCTCCTTCATACTTTAAATCATCTCTAGAATACTTATAATACCTAATGCAATGTAAATGCTATATAAATAGTTGTTATGCTATATTGTTCTTATTTGTATTATTTTTATTGTTGTATTGCTTCTTTATTGTTTTTTTAATCAGATATTTTCAATCTGCAGTTGGTTGGATTCATAGATGTAGAACCCATAGATACAGAGGTCCAACTATATATCATTTTTTTCTTGTTTTATTCTGTAGTCCAAGTCACCAATAGTGTGATATTGAAATAGATATTTAAGTTTCTTGACTTTGACTGAATTATATATGTACATTACATACAAAGACAGAACTCTGGTTATCATATCCAGAGCAGAGAAGAAACATTAGCAAATTCTTTAATAAAAATCTTAATTGCATTTCTTTTTTTAAAATTACATTTCTTTTGTGAGATATTCATTTCTCTGCTTCAAACAAGATGGATTATTTTTATTAAAGTTATTAACACTCATTAGTAAAGGAGAATGGGCTTGAACTTTCCATATCCTTAAGTTGACCA
>NW_012149952.1:5525814-5547593 GCF_000956105.1 Propithecus coquereli
CTCAGAATAAATTCTTAGAAGCTTTATGCCACTTTTGGGATGTGATAGGAGCGACCTGCAAAATAACATTCAAGAAAAGCTCCCAAGGGACAGAGCCAAGCCAATAGCTTTATAAAGCCAAACATAAATATTTCCAAATGCAGATGTGTTTAATGGTGAACAGAGGGAGAAAGAACCAGAGCAAAATAGCAAGAATCAAAGAACAAATAAGAAGTCGTAAACAGTCAAAGAGATAAATGAAGAAGAGCAAGCTAAAGCAAAACCAAAGTCAAGACTTATGAACATCTGAGAACGGGTGAGTAAGAGAGAAAAATATTGGCTGATAGTGGCTTTAACAGTCAAGCTGGACAGATTGACAGTGCAAAAGAAGAAATTTGAATCATGGAGTTCTTTTCAGAACTGTTTTAGGAGCAGAGAGAAGGGAAGGGCCATGGTCTTATGTTGAGATACCAATCAAAGGCAAAAGAAAGAGTTGATAGAGGAACTAACATGACAGCTCCAAAAGTGGGCAGCAGGATCCAGCCATTGAAGTACTTGCCTCACTGCTAAGTTCAGCAAGACTTTGCAGGACAGAAGCTTTAGCAAAGCTTTGAAGGCTGCTGTTTTCAGTGGCATCTGGAAGGAGGGGGAAATGGTCATCAAGGTGACACACTGAATCTAGTTGCAGAAGGTGCTGAGACTAGCAGAATGCATACTACTCAAGGTAATACAAACAGGAACAAAGAGATAGGCAGTATTTGATTGACAAGTACTAGGATTTCTCCAAAATTCTTCAAATGTCAAAGGCTGTAAAATGTGTCTAGATCACAAACAAGCTCTGGTATATGATTTTCTTCTCACACTATTGCAGAAAAATAAAAATGTTAGATGTACTGATGAAACTGAAGAAGATACCACATGGCATTCAGTAGGTAAGGGAAGAAATTGAAGTGATAGTGGAGCAAGGAAAGGCTATCTTTATGTGTGGTCTGCCACATCTCTCTTACAAAAACTGATGCCATGCTTGAGCGAAGAACAGTATAAAGATGAAGAGGAAATGGTTTATATATAGCCAGTTACATATTTTTTTCTGATGAAATCACACTAGCAATATGCACAGAAGGCCAGAAAACGTGAAGTAAGACAAAGTGAAAAGTTATAAATACAGAAACCAAAAGGAAATATGCTAGTAGCAAAATTCTGTAAGTGGTGAAAGTTCTTGACATCTGTTTTACAGGGAAAGAAGATACAGGAAGAATTTGGTAAATAAAAATAAAGTTCAGCAGAAAATAAAAACAAATGTAGAGAGTTTGGAAGTGATTAGAATATATGGTAAGACTGAGCAAACATTTTTGGTGTATAGTCATCCTCATGGAAGCCACTGAGGTAGCTGTATGGAATAGTAAATCCAACATTTAGGAAGCTCATATTTCAGTGTCTGGAGGAAGACAGGCTTGGTTTAATCAAGGTAGAATTAATGTAGTTCAGGAAAAAAAATTAGGTTTATATATCAGATAGACCTCAGCTTACATCTCAGCTCTGAAATTTATTATCTATATGGCCTAAAAACAAAGCTCACATATCTCTGTGCTTTGTTTTCTACATAAGTAAAATGAATATGATAATGGTATCTACCACAGAGGGCTACTGTAAGGAACTGATGAGATAATATATAAAAGAATGGATGGAATATAAGAAGTGCTCAATAAATATAGAGATATGAGAAAAACGTTCATCAAAGTTTTAACAGTAATTATCTCTTGATAGTGGGATTTGGGGAATTCTTTACTTTCTTCTTTAATTGTTTTATCTCTTGAATGGACTTCAAAAATAATACCTTATTTTGAATAGTTTAAGACTCACAAGAAGTTTCAAAAATAGTTCAGAGTTCCCATGTACCCTTCATCCACTCTCCCTAATGTTAATATCTTATATAACCATAGTGCATTGTTAAAACCAGTAAATTAACATTGGTATAATACTATTAACTTAGGTACAGGCTTTATTCAAAGTTCACCAGTTTTTGCCTGTACTTTTTTTGGCATACAGTTCTATAAATTTTTATTACATGTAGAGATTTGACTAACCATCACCATAATCAGGTTACAGACCTGTTGATTGGGCAGTTTTATAATGGCAATGTAGCTTATTTCTTTTTATATAAAAAATATAATATTATGACTTAAAAATTATAATGTTTTACCTTTTCTTTTAAAGACTCCTTCCATAGGTAGATGGTTTATTTGAAAAAATGCATAATGGTCAATATGGGAATGTTGCAGGGTGCTGGAACCGTAGATAGAGGTACTTAATAGAAGTACCTTTGGTTATGAGCCTGTTTTTTATGGCCTTTAAAGTTCAGTCCCTCACATGGACATCCCACAGTAGCCAGCCAAGCTTAATCTGCCTCTTAAACATGAGAAGAAAGAAAAATCAAAGGAATAGATACAGAGAAGATGCTCTAGACTATTGCTAGTCAATGTGTACTCTGGAGGCTTGTGATAAATGCAGAATCTCAGATCCCACCCAGAACAACTGAATCAGAATCTTCACTTTAACAAGACCTTCTGGCGATCCGTATGCATGGTCAAGTTTGAGAAATGCTGTTCCAGAGATACATTGGAATTTAAAAATTGGAATAGAGATTTTTAAAGCATATTTATTTCCTCATCAGAATTACAGGAATGAATAAGGACAAGGAAAACAGGAGAAGAGATATCACCTGATAAATGAATTCAAGAAATTTTTTAGAAGACAGAAAGTAGATGAAAGGATAGTCACTCATTTGGCAAAGTAGAGAAGTTCATCACCTAAAATGTTCACAAAGGGAGATTTTAAAGAAAACATACCTTAGAAGGTCCATAGAATCCAGGAGAATCTCTGAACTTGGAGGCACCATTTTTGGCAGAGAGTAGGGATGGAGTTATGAGGTAAAAATAATTGAGGATATATTGGAAATCTATATATGAAGTAATCAAAGTTCACCTCCATACATATAGACACTACTCACCATACTCATAGAACATCATCAGCCAGAACCTACTCCATAAGCCAGAAGCCACTGAATATTTATTGGCCAGAAAAACTGAACTGAGTGTCTTCAGAATCAGGGACAACAAACAAGATGACAGGTGAGGGTGAATTGAATATAAGGTGATTAATTGAAACTCTGCATAAGAAATGGTCAGACACTCGTGTATACCCTTTCCTCTACACCATGGGCAGAAAGACTTACAACCAGATTACTACACCTGACAAGAAATTGAAATAGCCTTTTCTGGAGAAATTTATCTTGAAAGAAATTACCCCCATGTAGTGACATTTTGGGTCCCCAGTGAACCATCTGAACACTGAATAGTGAACTTTTCCAGGCTGCACACCTTGCCCAAGCACAGAAATCTCCCATTCAGCATTTTATGCAGCAAACATGCATATTAACAGGTAACCAATGATCACCAGGTCACTAAGGAAAGCTCTCAACATATGAGAAGAGAAGGAAGAAAAAAGAAAGAAAGAAGAAAACAATGCAGGGAATGGGGGATAAAGCTGCAAAATATGAGAAAGTATTGTTCTATAAAATAGACATAAAATGTTATAAGCAAATCAGGAAATAGTAAAAAGAAAGATCTTTTGGAAATTAGAACTTAATAAAATTAATATAATTAATGTTATTATATAAAATTAAATTATTAGGCCAGGCGCGGTGGCTCACACCTGTAATCCTAGCACTCTGGGAGGCCAAGGTGAGAGGATTGCTTGAGGTCAGGAGTTTCAGACCAGCCTGAACAA
Organism: Propithecus coquereli; assembly: GCF_000956105.1. Taxonomy (NCBI): domain Eukaryota; kingdom Metazoa; phylum Chordata; class Mammalia; order Primates; family Indriidae; genus Propithecus; species Propithecus coquereli. The sequence goes on from NW_012149952.1 coordinate 5,529,583, forward strand.
GAGTGAGATCCCATCTCTACTAAAAATAGAAAAAAATTGGCCGGCCGTGGTGGCACACACTTGTAGTCCCAGCTACTACAGAGGCTAAGGTAGGAGGATCACTTGAGCCCAGGAGTTTAAGGTTCCTGTGAGCTTAGGCTGATGCCATGGCACCCTACCCAGGATGACAGAGTGAGACGCTGTCTCAAAAAATAAATAAATAAATAAGTATAACTTAATACAATAACAATTAAATATAAGGTGAGAAAATAAAGTCATAGAAAATTCTCAAAAGGTAGAATTATAGTGATAAGAAATCAGAAAACAAAAAATAAAATGTTGAACTTATAGAAACAATCCAGGAGATCTAATATCCAATTAATTAATAATAGCTTCTGAAATACAATAAAATATGAAGGACAGAAAATGATCAATAAATACTATAAGAGAATTTCCTAGACCTAAAGAACGTGAGTCTACAGATTAACAGTGCTCAGAAAGGGTCCAACTTAATGAATGTTAAAAGGCTCTACACCAGGACAGCATTAAAATGTCAGAACATCAGAAAAAAGGGAAGATTCTAAAAGCTTTCATAAAGGAAGAGGAAGGGGCATTACACTCAATAGAATAAGAAACAAAGAATTATTGAAGAAGACCCCAAAGGCAATCACAGCAAAAACAAAAATAAATAAATGGGACCTGATCAAATTAAAAAGCTTCTACACAGCCAAGGAAACGATCATGAGAGCAAACAGACAACCTACAGAATGGGAGAAAATACTAGCATGTTACACATCTGATAAAGGGCCGATAACTAGAATCTCTATAGAACTCAGGAAAATCAGCAAGAAAAAGTCACACAACCCTATCAAAAAGTGGCCAAAGGACATGAACAGAAATTTTTCAGAAGAAGACAGAGTATTGGCCATAAACATGGAAAAATGCTCAACATCTCTAATCATCAGGAAAATGCAAATCAAAACCACAATGAGATGTCACTTATCTCCAGTGAGAACGGCCTTTATTGCAAAGTCCCAAAACAATAAATGTCGGCATGGATGTGGAGAGATAGGAACACTCGTATACTGCTGGTGGGACTGCAAACTAGTACAACCTCTGTGGAAAGTAATATGGAGATACCTCAAAGAGCTACAAGTAGAACTAACATTTGATCCAGCAGTCCCATTACTGGGCATCTACCTGAAGAACAAAAGACTTTCTATAAAAAAAGACATCTGCACTAGAAGGTTTATAGCAGCACAATTCACAGTTGCAAAGATGTCAAAACAACCCAAGTGCCCATCAATACATGAGCGGATTAATAAAATGTGGTATATATATACCATGGAGTACTTTTCAGCTATAGGAAACAATGATGATATAGCACCTCTTGTATTTTCCTGGATAGAGCTGGAACCCATTCTACTAAGTGAAGTATCCCAAGAATGGAAAAATAAGCACCACATGTACTCACCAGCAAATTGGTTTCACTGATCAACACCTAAGTGTACATATAGGAATAACATTTATCGGGTGTCGGGCAGATGGGAGGGGGGAGGAGGGGATGGATGGGTATATACGTACATATTGAGTGCAGTGCGCACCATCTGAGGGATGGACACGCTTCAAGATCTGACTGGGGGGGAGCAAGGGCAACATAACCTAAACATTTGTACCCACATAATATGCAAAAATAAAAAAAAGAAACAATGGTGATCTAGCACCTCTTGTATTTTCCTGGATAGAGCTGGAAAGCCTTCTACTAAATGAAGTATCCCAGGAATGGAAGAACAAGCACCACATGTACTCACCATCAAATTGGTTTTAACTGATCAACACCTAAGTGCACATATAGGAATAACATTCATTGGGGGTCAGGCAGATGGAAGGGGAAGGAGGGAATGGGTATATACATACATAATGAGTGCGATGAGTTCCATCTGGGGGATGGACATGCTTGAAGCTCTGACTCAGGGGGGAAGCAGGGAAGGGCAATATACGTAACCTAAACATTTGCACCCCCATAATATGCTGAAATAAAATAATAATAATAATAAAGAATCAAAATGATGTGGAACTGTTTTTCTCAAAACATTTTGAAAACTTAAACCCCTAGAATAGTGGAAAGACAAGCAAAAGGAATATCCATATATCGTCCACCTAGATTCACCAATTGCTAGCATTCTGCCACAATTGCTTAATTTCAATAGGTCAGTAGGTAAGTTGGTGGATACAACCCAGGAGAATGAAAAGGAAGAATCCCAGAATAATATCTGTATAGCAGGCCTAGGGATTAACCAGTCCAGGTAGTAATAAGAGAGCAAAGGACCTTAAAGGAGGGAAATATTCAGGAAAAGTAGTCATATGGTAGATGAGTTAATATGGAATGTTAGAGAGGGAAAAAAAGGACAGATGGAAGGCACATCTGATGGAGCAACTTGGAAAAAAATTAAAGAATACCTCTTACACTATTGTAATAATATAAATGTTAATACCAATTTAACAAAAAATGGTGACATATCTATATAGAGAGGATAAAGAAAATAAGGTAAAATATATGAGAAAGCTAAGTCTTTATTGACTACAACAAAAAAATCAATATATATCAAATTGTTAAGTCAACAAGTAGCAGAGTGAGCATATTGTCTAGAAACATGGGAATAAATAACAAAATAAACAGCTGAAAATGTTGAAAATGGTTGTTTCCATAGAGTTGGACCCAGGAGTACATAAGGGAAAGGCAGGGGACTGCAGATTTGTGTCATAAGTCTCTTGACTTATTAAACTATGCAAATACATTGCTTTGATTAAACAAAAAATAACATGACTTCCACTTCCCAGAGGATGGAGTATATATTTTTGTCCTATTCCCCTTGAATAAGTACAATTAAAAACCCTGAAAAGAATGTATAAAACAAACATGGATGCAGAGAAACAGGAAAACTCATACACTGCTGGTGGGACTGCAAACTAGTACAACCTCTACAGAAAGTAGTATCACCTCAAAGAACTAAAGTAGAACTACCATTTGATCCAGCAATCTCACTACTGGGTATTTGCCCAAAGGAAAAAAGACATTCTATAAAAAAGACATCTGCATTCAAATGTTTGTATCAGCATAATTCACAATTGCAAAGATGTGGAAACAACCCAAGTGCCCATCAATACATGAATGGATTAATAAAATGTGGTATTTGTATACCATGGAGTACTACTCAGCAATGAAAAAATCGTGATCTAGCACCTCTTGTATTATCCTGGATGGAGCTGGAGCCCATTCTTCTAAGTGAAGTATCACAAGAATGGAAAAACAATCACCACATGTACTCACCATGAAATTGGTATGAATTGATCAAAATTTATGTGCACATGTGGAAGTAAAATTGATCAGATGTCAGGCAGGTGGGAGGGGGGAGGAACAATGGGTAAATTCACACCTAATAGTTGTGGTGTATGCTGTCTGGGGAATGGGCATGCTTGTAGCTCTGACTCAGGCAGTGCAAATGCAATTTATGTAACCAAAGCATTTGTACCCCTGTAATATTCTGAAATAAAAAATAAGTAAGTAAATAAATAAATTTACTGTAGTTCCAAATAAATAAATAAAAGTAGATCTACCATTTGATCCAGCAATCCCACTACTGGATATCTGCTCAATGGAAAAGAAGTCATTTTATCAAAAAGACACCTGCCCTGGAATGTTTATGGCAGCACAATTCATAATTACAAAGATGTGGAATCAACCTAAGTGTCCATCGATTCATGAGTGGATTAACAAAATGTGGTGTATATATATACACACACACACCATGGAGTACTACTCAGTCACAAAAAGGAATGAATTAATATCTTTTGCAGCAATTTGGATGGAACTGGAGACCACTGTCTTAAGTGAAGTGTCTCAGGAATGAAAAGACAAACACCACATTACTCTCTAATAATTTGGAACTAATTGATGGGTACACATGTGCACAGAGAGAAGTATAAGCCATTAGAAACCAAGAAGGGGCAGGGGGAGGAGAGGAAGGGTAAAAACCTACCTGTCAGATATAATGAACACTATTCAGGTGATGGACACACTAATAGCCCTGACTTAAGCATTATAAAAGTTATCCATGTACCAAAACCATTTATATCCCCTTAACATTTTGAATTTCTTTTAAAAAACTCATAAAAAATAATAAAAAAATCTATGTAGCCCAAACTGTATTTCTGCAATCCAGATAATATATTCAACTTTTTTCTATTATCTCCATTTGGATATCTGACAAACACTTCACACTCAACATAGGTAAGACTAAGCTCAGTACTTCCCCCTCAAATCTTATCCTACTCTGTTGCCCCTCTCAGTGAAAGGCAGCCCCTTACACCCGCATCCAAGCCTGAGATTCATACTCAGTCTTCATTATCCACCTCAGTGCTTACATGCAATTGGTTAGCAAGTCCTGTCAATATTACCCCCTAAATTTCTCTCAAATACATGCCCTCTTCTTCCTCCTTACTACCATATATTTAACTCAGGGTCTTATCATTTCCACCTGGATCACTGCAATCGTCTCTATAGGGCATTTCATATCAGGTCCCTATTGACCCCTCAAGCCTTAATGCTTTATAACTTGATTCACACCCTAGCCTAGGACTCTTAGGAACTCTCCAGATTCTCTGCACCTCAGTGATTCTCCATGCTCTGTCTGCTTGAAACATCTTCCCATTTTCATTGTTTCAAGAAAACCCATATTCTCCTTCATATTTCAACTCAGATATTACCATCTTTAGAATACATGCCTTTCCTGACACCTCGCAGCCTATCTAGAAGTGCCCTCACACCTCTTACCTATTTCCTCCACTAAATTCATCTCCCTGTGGGCAGGGAAGATATTCATCACTGTATTCCACATGTCTGGTACACAATAGTCTGTCGATAATTTTTAAAAATGAATTGTTCTCTGAGTAAAGTCTATCTCCATTGGACTGGTGCCCAAGAGTCTTTGCAATCCAGCTCCAACCTCCATTTTCATCCATATCACTTACTAGACCCCACATGAATCTAATGCTCCAAACAATGTAAACAGTCAAGAATATCATATTGTAGATTTTGTCTGAGAAGACGGACTGTAAAACCCAACAGTTGTATTCACAAATTTAAGTAAATTGCCACTATAGCTGTTGAATATGTAACCAAATTGGTCTACTTCATTCCCTGAAAACCCTGTGCTGGTTTCCCACCTCTATCATTGCTCATGATCTCCTCAATATCTCCTAAGTCTAACCCTCATCAACCAGATTAAATACTATCTTCTTGAAACCTGACCAGTTATACCTAGCTAGAAATAGAAGTGATTGCTCTTTCCTCTGAGCTTCTCCACACCTTGGATTCTCTGATAGCTATCCAATTTTGCTTTGTTTTGTAGTTCTTGCGTGCATTGCTTTTAGCCCCTTCCTGACTATAATCTCCTTCAGTTGCAGAGAACATGTCTTTTTTTTTTTTTTTTTTGAGACAGAGTCTGGCTCTGTTGCCCTGGCTAGAGTGCCGTGGCATCAGCCTAGCTCACAGCAACCTCAAACTCCTGGGCTCAAGCGATCCTCCTGCCTCAGCCTCCCGAGTAGCTGGGACTACAGGCATGCACCACCATGCCCAGCTAATTTTTTCTATATATATATTTTTAGTTGTCCAGATAATTTATTTCTATTTTTAGTAGAGACGGGGTAGAACACGTCTTTTTGACCTTTGGATGCCCTATAGCATCTTGAACTTAGCAAGTACTCAATGCATATTTTAAAAGAATATTAAACAAAATCAGATTAGAGGGAACATTTCAACTAATTACGAATGCATTTAGCATTTGATTATCATCCGCAAATACAGCTGCTTTGCAAATTAAAAAAATAAAGCTCATCTATGTTAATAATTAAATATTAATTATCATGGTGGTGTTTCCCATTTACAAATATTAACCAAGGGAAAAGGGGTTTTCTAAGTTACCAAGAGGAGTAAACATTTGGTTTCTATTTCTAAAACCAAAGCTACAGAATCCATTTTCATATGGTCTGGTTGGACACTGAAGGGATCACTTCAGTTTCCAACTGAAACTACTAATATATTGACAACTCAGAGGTATCTCTTCAAATCTTAGTAGGTTCCCTAGAGCCTTTCTGAGATAAAGAGCTGTAATTTAATTTGTCGTTGCATAACCTAGTCACGGAAGGCACGAAGGAGCCCACGTTTTCATTCCCTTCATAGTAGACATTTAATTATATGATAATTACTTACAGCTTGCTGCTCAGCTTCTACTTTTATGAAATGTAAATTACACTTCACTCAAAAGTGCAAGATGAACATTTAAAATACTTTACTAAATAGGTTTAAAGAATTTTCTGACATTTTTCCCCCAGGCCAAGAATTGTAAAGGTGATATACCTTTAAAAGACACTTTTATTTAGACACCAGGAAAGTTGAGTTCTTAATGACACCTGAAAGAGAGAACAGCTTCCAAGAAATAATGTGTAGTGTGTTCTAAACAAGCCCAATGGCCTCAATAAAGCCAAAGCCTCATCTCTTTGAATAAGCCAACCACTTTATCAACTGTGCCTACTGGTAAACTTATGAACTAATTTTTACTGGTAAGGTTAAGGAAAAAAGAGAGTGATGACAATGATAACGATGATACCATTTGAATGACAACATTTGGAAATGAAAGTCAAATGTATCCTATCAGCCTTCTATAGCATTATTGTCCCCTAACATTAAAATTATGGACTCCTAACAGAGGGTCAAGTGATTGGAAAAAATCTTTGTTATTTCCACTGCTGCATTATGCATTTGAGTAGAAAACCAAGTCTGGGGAACCCAAAGCCACAGATGACTCAAAGGAATCATCAAGTATTGTCCTTGCACCATTGCATTCAGAGGCTTTGCCATTGTTATTGCCAACTCGAAATTTAAGAGTGATCAGGATTACTCTCCATGATATTTGTCTCTGGTGGCTCATCCAGGGTCTTGACTGAAAAAGTTCAAAGAAACTAGGAAATGAACAAGAACCAGAAATGGAGAGAGTTACCTTAAATTTTCAAGTGGGAAATAAATTTGTAGAAATTTAAGCAAATTCTTTTCCATGGTTTAATCAAGAAATCACTAGGAATTCAGGATTAACTACCATTACCACTTACAATCACAGAACACCTTACACTTGGAGGGAATTTTATTATTTTCAAAGTATTTTCCCATAAAATCATAGCATGTTAGAGTTAGAAGGGACATTAAAATTCATCCAGTGTAACTCTCTCTCTCTTAATGTATTCTTATTTATTTTTAAACTTTTTATTAAAGTATAACATACAATAAAAGTAAATCTTAATTATACAGACTGATTAATTTTATAAAGTGAGCACACCCATGTTACCGCCACCTAGATCAAGACTTAGAACATTATCAGCATCTCAAAAGCCTTTCTCACATCTATCTTGGTCTTCTACCACTATTCTGATTTCTATCACCATAGATTAATTTTGTCCATGTTTGAACTTGATATATATGGGCTCTTTTTTTGCATCTGGCTTCTTTCTCAACCTTATATCTAGGAGATTCATCCATGCTGTTTGATGTTGTAATATTTTGTTCTTTTTAATTGCTGTATGATACTCCATTGCATGAATATACCACAATTTATTTATCCATTCCAATGTTGATGAACATTTAGGTTGTCTTCAGTTTGGTGCTATTATATAAATAATGCTGCTGTGAACATTTTTCACATGTCTTTTGGTGCACGTATGTGTATATTTCTGTTGGGTCTATTACATAGGAATGGATTTGTTAGGCCATTGGGTACACATATATTCAACTTGAATGGATACTGCCAGTTTTCCAAAGTCGTTGTACCAATTTTCACTCCAATCAACAGTCAATGAAAGTTCTACTAGCTCCACATCTTTGACAATACTTGGTGTTGTTGGTCTTTTTCACGTTATCTATCCTGACAGGTGTGTAGTGGTACCTTATTGTGGTTTTAATTTGCATTTTCCTGATGACTGATGATGCTTATTGACCATTTTAATATCCTATTTGGTGAAATATCTATTCAAGTCTTTAATTTTTTAGCTGGGTTATCGGTTCTTTTTTTATTTATCTGAAATAGTTCTTTATATATTCTGGATACAAGCCCTTTGCCAGTTATGTATATTGCAAATATTTTGTCCCACTCTAGTTTGCCTTTTCACTATCTTAATGGTGCTTTAGATGAATATAAATTTTTTATTTCAATAAACTCTGAGGGCTCAAATTACCAATATAAGGAGTGAAAAAGGAGATATCACTACAGATACTTTATTTGTTAAAGAGATAATAAGAGCATAATAGAAACAACTCTATTCAACTCCTTTGCTATGATAATCACCCATGCACTATTTTCATCCTTGTAAGCTGTCATCACTGTATAAATTTAAAGAATGAAAAAATAGAAAATGGCCTCTGGGCTGTTACCTCTCAAATATGGAAAGATATCACTTCATTTATTCAACATTTGTTTACATCTTCTAAATGTCAGATATTATGTGAGGGGATAGGGATACAATAAGGAACAAAAATAACAGTCCTTATCCTCATGGAGCTTACAAATCAGTAGTAAAAACAAACATTAACAATTACCCTAGTAGCTCATTACTATTATGACAAGTGCTACATAGAATAGCTACAGGGTGCTATACATGTATATAATGGGGAACTAATTAGACTGAGAGGGCATGGAAAACAACTTAAAGAGCTACATATAAGCTGAGACTGGAAGGATAGTTAGAAGTTTACTAGGTGAAGGGGTGGAGGAGTAGGGAGGGTGATAAATGGAAAATTCAGAAAGAATGAGCTCCCTCTCTCCCCAACACACATAGATGCATGCATGCACACAAACTACATAAGGCAATATGATCCAGAGATTCAACTGTTCCAGGTCAAAGTTAAGAGAATGCTGAGTTCTAAAGGCAAGGAAAAAGGAAGCAAAGGGCTAAATTACTATCCTAAAATGGAAGTGGCTCCGAGGTTTGGAAAACAGAGATAAAGAGGTACCTAGAGCTTCAAGACAGTATCCTCAAAACAGGCAGGGCTACCGGAGTTTTATAGATGCTGCAAGTAAAGGAAATAGACACCCTGTTCCCTGATAGTGCCCAGGGAGGAGATAGGACTTCAGAGGAAAATGGCAATGTGGTATCCAAGGAAGACTAGACCTCAGGTTATTTCTGGGTTCCCAGCCTGGACAGAAATCCCTGTGCCTCAGCTTGGTCCAGAATCAGAAGATCTGCTAGCCTTGAAGAGACCATTACAGGCTTGGACAATGAACACGTCAGTGGTGACCAGTATATAGACTAATACCTAGAACTCCCCATGATTGTCCAGACACCCAGAACTTACCATGAACCTGGAGGCCTCAATAACGACTGAGATTGAATGTTCTATCAAATTTGGTTGGGGGGTATGGTCCGTAAGGAAATTAAATCATATTTAGAGAATAAAGAATAATAATATTTCTTTCACTCCATATTTTGGAATAAAAACCATGCCCACTATAAGATTTAATATTGGGGGAAAGTAGTAGACTCCAGAGAGTGTCTCAAAGCAGTTTGGGCTATGCTACAGGCGTCTTTGACTCCCTTGGTCATCAGTGGGGAAGGAGCAGTTAAAGGTGCAGGGCCATGGCAGACAAATGCTCAATAATTGAAACAATGAATGGTCCTGGCCCTTTTGGGAATCTATTCCAATCTCCAGAATATCATTCTCTCTATTAGACCTCCTCTTCTATAGGACAGACACATAGAAATTTGGGCTGTGATACCTGAATCTATTGCTTTCCAGCAGTGAAACTAAGCCTCTCAAGTGGCCACCAAGGTTGTAAGGGCAAAAATGTGCTTCACACTTAACTGAAAAAGAAGCACCTCCTTGAGTTATGTGTCATTAGTGAATCCTAATGTCATTAGGTACAAGAATCAGAATTTGCATAGAAATCATTGCAGGGAATTGGTTCTTCCCCATACTGGTATTGATTTCCCAGCACTGGTAGCTGCTTAATGCTACTGCTTTTAATTGATTACTCCAGAAGAGTCCTTCAATAGCAGGCTTCTTCAATTGAAGCACAAGAACATTCACTGACTGTGATTCGACAACCCCAATTGACTCTGGAGACCTCTGCCTATCTATAGCATAATCACAGAAGCCCCACATAGTTTAATAAATAATGTGGCCCTTTGAAATGCAATACTCAGGCTATAGCCCAGTTAAAAATATGAACTTGTCCAGTTTTGTTTACCTGCTAAAAATCAATGATGAAGTCGTACATTTGTAACTACATGCAAAGTTGGGTGTCTGAGGCTTGTTTTAAAACCTCTTCTTGTTTCAACCTCTGTATGTGTATGAAAACTCTAAAATGCCTGAGCTCACCCTCCTGCCTTAGCATGTAGTTGAGTGGCTCTAGCTAGAATCTCCTTTGGCTAACTAGGGATATTGCTGTGTTCAGTATTTACAGTACCATTGTCACTACCAAGGGCTAGAGGAGTTGAAAAATGTTGGGGTAGAAGCATACTGAGAGCTTCTTGTTTTCTCATTCACTTTTCTCCCAAATGTTGGCCTCAGGAAAAAGAATCTCATTAATTAATTCAATCCAATTGACCAAATATAGTGTGCCTTGGTGGGGTTGATAGAAATGTCAATCCACAAATTCAGATACACAAGAATGTTTTTCTTTTATTTCATTCTATTTTGAGCCTGTGTTCCTCTAGGTAGTATAAAACTTAATCTCAGTCCATTCAAACTCTCTCTACAATCTCTTGGATTATGGACAACACAAATAGAAAGTCTTTGATCTTAATCTGTCTGCTGCTATTCACCCTGGAATCCACTGAGAGGTCCTTTGTCATGTGTGGCCTTGATTGCCTCTGCACACGTGTTGCAGGGATGTTCAAATTCCACCCAGGCCTTAGTTACAGATGCATTCAGATCACTGCTGTGCCTCCTCAACCTTGAGTTTAAGTTCTGTCAGGTATCAGGGCCCCTTGTGGGTATTCAGAAAACACTTGGTTCTTCTAACACCTCACCAGAGTCCAGGGAATTGTGAGGTGATCTCAGACCCTGTCTCCTGCAATGTAGCACATGCAGCCAACTCTACTGCTCTGGTGCCAGGATAGGTTCAAGGGAACTGTTCAAGGCTTTCTGCCTTCCCCTATGTGGGGAAAGGCAAGACACAGTCTTATTTGCTCTTAGATTTCTCTACCCCAACCTACCATTGAGGATTGTATTATTTCCACAAGGGCAGGTTACAGCATCTTTGTTAAGGGACTCACCAAGGACTCACTCTTTTGTTCTCTCGCTTTTCTCATATCCCATGGAATCTTCATCTAGTTTGCAGAGAGGAAAACTAGCTTTGACTGATCCTGTATCCTTTCAAATCTATTATGTATGTCATGAAGTGTATTTCCTGGGTTCTTTAGGACTTGGGCTTTGGAAGCTCAAAAGCTCTGGTTCCTGAAACCCTAAATAGGCTTTTAAAAACTTAAAGGTTATGAGTTTACTTGTTTTGTTTTCTGCTCTTCTACTATAACCACCTTCCTCTTAGATGATGACTATCTTTGCTGAATATGGAAAGGGCTAGGTGTAAAAACATACACACAAAAGATAATTAAAACACTGTCCCAACATTTTATTATATATTTAAGGCCATGGTAGAAACTAGAGGAGACAAAAGAGAAGACACAGTTTGTGTGCTAAAGAGAATACAGTTTCATAATGGAGACCATGATTTATGTAGCTGAGACACTCAAAAAATGCATCATCACATATAATCCAGGGATAGCTTAAGAGATACTCTAAATGCTATAAAGAAGCCAAATAAGAGAGCTATCAATATGAACCATAGGGGTCAGAGGCAGTTTCATGGAAAAGATTGACCTGAAAGGAGGAGGAATAGAGGAGGAGGTAATAAATAATTTCATCATGAAAACTTTCCTCCAGGTGAGTGTCATGCCCCTTATATTAGGCTTTTTATGATGTTTTCACTGTCTCCCTGTGGTTTTGATGAAAAAAGCCTATTCATGTCTTTCAAAACCAATTGTGCCCAGAGCTTAATCCACTTATTATTCAAAGCAGACTTATTAAACACCTATGTATGCTGAGCCCCATGCTAGGTAGCATTAGGGCTATTTGCATAGACTGGGAACAACTTGGATCTCCTACCAAATGGGAACCATATAATGGGTAGTGTCATGTACTGCAGTGGTTCTCATGTCTGAGCAGGCCTCAGACTCACCTGGAAGCCTTGTTAAAACATGGAGTGCTAAGCCTCACCTTCAGGGTTTCTGATTCAGTGAGTCTGAGGCAGTGTCTGAGAATTTGCATTTCTAATGAATTCCCAAGTGAGGCTGATGCTGCTGGTCTGACAGAAACCACTGGCGTAATGGTTAAGAACCCACAGGATTTATAGTCAGCCAGACCTGGGTTTGAATCCTAGCTCTGGCACTTATTAGCTGTGCAGCCCTGTGTACATTATTTAGCTGTTTAGTGGCTCAGGGATTTTTTTTTTTAATTCAGGATATTATGGGGGTACAAACATTTTGGTTACACGCAATGCATTTGCCTCGCCAAGCCAGGGCTACAAGCGTGTCCTTCCCCCATACAGTGTGCTCCGCTTCCATTAGTTGTGTGTTTACCCCTCCCACTCCCAACCTAACCAACACCCAATGAGTAGTACTACCATGTGAACACCTTAGTGTTGGTCAATTAGTACCAGTTTGATGGTGAATACATGTGGTGCATGTTTTTCCATCCTTGTGATACTTCGCTTCAAAGAATGGGCTCAATCTCTATCCAGGGTAATGTAAGAGGTGCTAGATCATCATTGTTTTTTGTAGTTGAGTAGTGTTCCATGGTATACATATACCACATTTTACTAATCCACTCATGTATTGATGGGCACTTCTTGATACAAGATTCAGAAATTATTTGGGGGATATACTGTGTGTCTAGATACAGGGGAAATAGCAGTGAACGAGATAGACATAGGCCCAGTGGGGGTAACAACCATTACACACAATCACCAAAAGTACTGTATGATTAGCATTGTGATCAGTATCATGAAGAAGGGCAGGGAGGAGGCTTTGAAAAGGGAAAACAGGGAAACCTAATCCAGACTAAATTATCAAGGAAGACATTACTGACACAGGCTGATACCTGAACTGTAAGTAGGAGGGCCCTTGCTCATTAGGAGGGGTAGTAGGGTAGGGCTGCTAGTGTTTGGAGCTGCTGGATGGGCAAGGGATGGTATGGCTGATGGTGGTGTGTACAGCTTCTGCGTGTGGCTAATGGGGAGTGGTAGGGAGATGGGGCAAAAGGGAGCATGGGTTATAGAAGGGGTAGGTGAGGTTGGTGGTAGTGGATGGGGTTAGAGGGTATGGCTGTGGACATGACAGCGGGGAATTATGGTGGGGAGATGAGGATATTGGGGAGGCAAAGCCTGGTGGAAGTAGTGCATGAGGGGGTGGGCTTGCTGCTTCATGGTAGGCAAAATTAATGGGTATGACTTGTTAAGTGTAACTGATGGTGGTGATTGGAACCGTTATAAAGAATAAGGCGACATTATTTTAGAGAAACAAATCAATCAAAGAAAGCCCTCCTAATGTTGTGACATTTAAGTTGAAACTGGAAAGATGAAAAGAGAGGTAACATACACTCTGAGCAGAAGGAATTGCATGTGCAACAGCTCTGAGACAGTAGGGAGCTGAGGATCCTATAGAAAACTAGTGCAACTAAAGCACCAAGAGTGAAAGGGAAAATGGTGGGACATGATGCTAAAGAGGAGGGCAGGAGCCAAACCATGCAGAGCCTTGTAGAGATTGATAAAATGTCTGGTCTTTATCCTAAGAACAATTAGAAGCAATAAGATCAGCTTAGCATGTTCTAAACCTCACTCTGGCTATATTGTGGATAGAGGCTTGAGGAAATCACTAGTTAGGAGGAATTTAGAGAAGACAATTCAGCAATTCAGCAACACTGAGTCGTATTTTTCAACTGACAGAATATAGGTAACTCCATAATCAGAACGCTTCCGTCTCTTTCCTCCCCTATGTCTGATTCCTTGCCTGATATCCCAGTAGCAGAACTAGATTTCCTACACAAAAATCTGTGTCCTGATCTGCATCTGTATCTGAATCCCTAATACCCACTGCCTAATTCCTTAATAACTAACCAGCAGCTAATCTGGACTCAGCCAGTTGCCTCTCTCCTGCTTATTAATAGCCTGGCTCTTGGTTCAGTTTGTCACTACAGATACTTATACTCACATATTACCTGTTCTTAACCCTCTGAGGTCTGATCTGATTCTGAAATTACCTTTAGAGTCCAACCACCATGTACTCAAGCCTGTAATAACAAATCATTAAACCTTGGAATTAAGTCCTTGTCCCAGCCCCAGAGTCCCCCTGACCCAGGAAGCCCTCTTGAATTCCCAAGTCTTGTCTATTCCAGTGTGGCCTGTTCCATCACCACACAAGCCTGGTTCTACTAGCAGCTATTGTCAAAGGGCTAGAACACCATTTAATAATAAACATGGCCTGGGATTCAGACCACATCATGTCTTACTGTCTGAGAATTGGATGTGCGCTATTTGATATTCTTGAGCTCTTGTGATTGTACAACTTAGGCCTGGTAAACAAGTCAGAGGTGCTTGTTTACAACACTTGAGCTCACTTGTCTAGTTCCTGAGAAGTCAGCACTCACATTTGGATGGATTTGCCTGAGGCCTCCCGGCAGCTTAATGAGTGAATCTGTTATATATCCTAGACTCAAGACCTTTCTTGGGTGTCATCACTGTATTCATTCTGAGGCAAGAGACCTGAGAAACATGAAATCTCTCCTTCCTGGGTTGCTTGAAAATCATATTAGGTCGCATAGTCTGACATGCATCTCTAAAGGCCCAACTGATAGGATCCAAGCTTCTCATACTCATCGAACTACAAGTGGAGATCAGGCTGGCATGGGGTGGGGAGATCTACTAATGGGTTCAATGACTCTCACTTTTCTAAACTTTGGTTGCAGTGCTCTGATAGTGAGATCAGAGGTAGGGAAGGCAGGTGACGGAGTATGTTGGTTGTAGACACAGAGAGGAGGTTTTTTGATTGAAGATCCTTCATCTGTAAAGCTGCTACTTCTTATTTTAAAGACCAAAATGCCTATGGGGGTGCAGTGGGGAGGAAAATTGTCTCTCAGAGTCAGTTCATAAAGAATCTGAGAGGTCTCCTAATCAGGGCCTGATGGTAGCTTTGGTGCCAGGGGCCAGGTAGCAAGGGTTTACAGGTTAGGGCAAAGAATTTTTGGAAGCAGGAAACTCAAGGCTCTCAGAAAGAATAGAAAACTGACGGGCAGGAAGGCCAAAGAGCTGAAATTAAAGGGGACTAGGAGTCCACAATAGGCAGGAGAAGTTGCACAATGTCAGAATACTGAAAAGAGACCAGTTCCTAAAGGGGTACACCAAAGAGCAGTCAGTACCCAAGACCGAAAGTTTATAAGACTAGGCAAGTCCAAAAAGTTAATTTTCTTTAAGCTCACCAGAAGCTCTATGGAACAGGCTTGGAGATGGATTAGTCACATGGATGATGCATGCTCACAACTGAAGCATTGAGTTTTTCACTGAATGGCCCCAGGAAAAGGTATGGTACGTGGGATTTAGTTTTCAGGCTCTCTCTCTTCCCTTTTGGCACCCTCTCATCCCAGGTTTCACTTGCCATATCCAGCCACACAGATCCCACTCATAAATTCAATCCTCTCACAATGCTCCAAGGCCCAGAAATCCCTGCATCCTGGGTCCCGTTCCATGCTCTCTGGCAGCCAGTCAGATTGAGGCATAACAGGCTGAATGGTGCCTAATGCATTTTCCCTTTGCATTTTAGTGGAAGCTTTTAACAATTGCATTCTTCATTGATATCACTCAATACAAGAATTCTAATATTGGGAATTTCTAGCTCCACAGCATATCTGGGAGAATTTGGGGGGTTGGCTTTAAACAACACAAACTTATTCTCTCAAGGTTCTAGAGGTCAGATGTGTGAAATGAGTCTTACTGATTTAAAGTTGTAGTGTAGACATGGCTGATTCCTTCTGGAGGCTCCGAGGGGAAAATCCATTTACTTGCCTTTCTCAGCTTCTAGTGGCCACCTGTATTCATCCACTTTTGGCTTTTTCCTCCATCTTCCAAGTCATCGCTCCAATTTCTGTATCTGTCATCACATTGTCTTCTCTTCTGTCTCTCACTCCTCCTTCATCTCTCTCATTAGGACCCTTGTGACCACACTGAGCCCACCTAGATAATCCAGAATAATCTCCCCATATCAAGATGCCTAATACATCTTTACATCTGCAAAGTTCCGTTTGCATATAAGGTGACATATTCACAGGTTCCAGGGATTAGAACATGGAAATACTTGGGAAAACATTATTTACCTTACCACATGGAACATTTCAAATTGTACCATGGTTCAGACATTTTCGGGGCCTCCACAGAGCTTATAGATTATAGACTATAAAAGGATTTGAAATAGCTCAGTGTTACCTTTGCCCAATGATCATCATTCTCCAGAGGCTGTGTGGGGGTGAAAGGAAGTGGTGAGTGACAGGGAGTAAGAGCAGCAGGGAGCAAGTTACAAAAGTTCTGCAATGGGACATTTGGAATTGGCCTCCTATCCAACTAACTCCACTGCCAATTAGGCCTAGGCTCGGCCTTGTGCTTTCATTTAAAGCCTTGTCTCATGCCAATTCATTTCAGTCAGTGATTCTGCTGCTTTTCCAATACAATTTGCTCTTAAGCTCAACTGGTACTCTCAGCTTGGTTGGAGACTAAAGGCCAGCTTCCCTCAACTCTGGCCTTGATCAAGGAGATAGGAAGTGCACATTTAGAAAATTTGTCTGGGAAGGAAGGGAAATTAAAACTGAAGGGAATGCAATTTGTTCTTCAGAAATGTCTAAAGAAATTAGGGCAATGGTGACTCAAAATGACATCCTACTTAACTTACAAGCTCCCACTTGCTCAGCACTCTGTGGTGCAGGAGATAGCCCTGAGTCCCTGTGCCCAGGAAATCTTCGTAAGCCTCAGAAGCAGAGGGCAAGGACATAGTGGTGAGCAAGAGTAACACTATGTAGGGCCATCACTTCCTAAGGTTTGTGTTCTAGGAAGAAATTTATATAATAGCTACCGATGATTGTACACTTACCATATGCCAAGCACTGTGTTAAACACACAACATGTGTCTTGTCATTTAACTTAACCTTCATAACAACAATGTAGGGTAATTAATATTACCCCTTTTTTAACAGGTCAGTAACCAGAGGCACAGAGAGGTTAAGTGAGTTGCCCAACGTCAAACAGCTCCTACGAGGCAGAGATAACATTTGAGAAGTTAGTAATTTCAAGCCCTCACATTTTACTATGTTATATTGCTCTGCATGGAACCGCAACTGGGAAATTCTGTGTTAGAGATGTGGACGTTTATGGTGCCAAATAGGTCATCATACCTGCTCACTACTAAAACTACTGTCCTCAAGGATTTAATTTCCACATTAAGGGAAGCATAGCTAAGACACTTTCACCAGATTTTCACGAATTATATTTGGGTAAAGGTTGAAATCCAGGCATGTATGTGATTATGTACTAGCCAAGGCCAAATGTAACATGGCACATGAATCATCATGCCGAGGTAAACCCCTTTCTGGAGAAGAACTGTGCCTGATCAAGGTAACAAATATCCTACCTAAAACAATCCTCAGTTTTCTTTTCATATGCGTTTTAAAAAAGCCTATCCAGTCATTCCCTATATCCCTATATACCTTAGGAATGGAAGGAGCTCATGTTCTCCAATCAGAAGCTTCCACATGTCACCTATTTCCAACCATCCAGACTGGTTCAGAGGTATGAAGACATCAAGAGCCTTGGATCTAAGAGTTAAAGAAGAAGAAGAGGAGGAGAGGGAGGAGAAGAAGAGAAGGGAGGAGGAGGGGGAGGGGCAGGAGG
>NW_012149952.1:5547666-5555842 GCF_000956105.1 Propithecus coquereli
AGGGAGAGGTATGTAAGCACCTTACTCAGAAGATTTGGAGAAGGTTCTGATTTTGGAGATTGATCATAAGAGCCAGCTAAAGCCATGAAGGCCTCAGCTTGATAGAGACAGGACATTGCCAAGACTTGTTTATCAGGAGCTGCCCCTGTGCCTCAAGCCAGCATCCCCCACCTTCATTACATATTGTCTCAATTCCTGCAGGTTTTGGCCATTCATTCAACAGACATTTATTTTTTTTAATATGTATTATGTACTGTATTCTTACTATAAAGAATAAGCTAAAGCAAAGAAAATGTTATTAAGAAAATCATAAGGAAGAGAAGATATATTTACTATTTAGCGAGTGGAAGTGGATCATCATAAAAGTCTTCATCCTCATCTTCATGTTGAGCAGGCTGAGGAGGAAGAAATAGAGGAGGAGTTGGTCTTGCTGTCTCAGAGATGGCAAAGGTAGAAGAAAATATATGTATAAATGGGCCGTCAACAGACCTTTATTCAGGACCAAGTATGTGTCCAGCACTATGCTAGACACTGCGAGGGATATGAAGATGTGCAAGACACAATCTTGCTCAAGATAATGCATCTATCTTGCTATCTGTAGTCCACAATAAGTATAAGAACTATAGAAAAGAACAGAAACAAAAGATGAAAATTGTTTCAGTGATGTTTTCAGTTCTCTTAACTCTGAGTCATTTTCCTTTTTTTCCTGTTATCTCCCTGTTCCCTCTACCCTACAACTTCTCTGTTCCTGATCTTATTCTTTGAAACTCAGAGTGCCCTTCCTCCCCCTCCTCAAGATATGGCCCATTTTTGTTCTTCGATATCTTCCTGCTGCTTCATGAAGATTGAACCCAACTCCCTCTGATACCTAATACCTTCGCCTATTCACAGGCATCACATGACACCAATCCTAACACATATACCATCACCAACAAAAACAATGCAGCCTACAGTTTGAATTGTGAGACCATGTTAATCGAAGAACTGGCAACCACTTGGTGGCAGCATACTCAAATTGAAGTAGGAGGAGATATTTCTAAATGAGCAAGAACAGCCTAAATTCACAAAACTAAAGTTAGAAAATGCCAGATTTGCAAAGCTAAAGTTAGAAAATGATAACCATGTCACATCTGTAAAACAGTATCAATTGCACTCAGGAAGACTGAATTGAGAGTGTGCTGCCATCCTGATAACTACAAAAAAAGAAAGAATAAAAAAATTATAAGGCTAGGGAGTGCATCTCAAAGCTATGGCTACAAGAAAGAGTCCTGAGTCCTAATGTTTTCACATAAAGGCAGAAAATCTGTTGTGTCTTCATATTTCCTCAGAGAAAACTGAATTGAGACTAATCAAATAATCCAGACCACTGGAAACAATGATAATCCAAATGAAAATGCATATATAGACATTTTTGTTTCTGGTATAATGAGCCATTAATAGTAGGACACTTATAGGTATATAAGCAGAAAGTGTATGACTTTTGGGAATACACTCATATGGAGTCAAATCTTCCTCTGGGATTGGTATCAAATGCCAAATGAGCTCCCACTGATGCCACAGGCAGTAGGCTGGTGTAGATGAATTCCAGAGGCTATTGACTTCTACAAAAACACAGAAACTATATTCTAGTTCTTTAGCAGCAAAAACATGATAATTATTAGCAGCCTAGCACAACAAACTGCCCCTGATATCTTGGAAAATGTGGGACTCAGGACAGCTTTGGAATTTACCCCTTAGTCAGTGACATTCAATTGATTAAAAAATGCCCGTGCCTTGAATCCTAGATGCCTGGGAAAAAATACCAGCTTCTCCATCTCTCATTAGAGCTTTTCTATTTCTAGGGGAGTAAGTCTACAGTTTTCATCTATGATATGACATCCAAACCAAGTTCAGTGATAAAAAGTAACGAGTATTTTAGCTCAGCTGGCATGCATATAACCGAAGTCAATCAAAAAACAGGTACTGAGCCCCAGCTATGTACCCACCCTTGCGCCAGCTGCTATAGGGTAGACAGAAAAAGCATTGGCATCATGCCTGGTCTCAAGTGCTTACAACCTAGGTGGGAGATAAAATTAACATACAAAACAATTAGATAAAAGACAAAATGTGTTTTGAGTTTGTTCAGAGGCTAGGTGCTATGGCAATAAGAAGAGGAAAGTGAATGTGGACTAGAGTTATTGTCAAGAACTGTGAAGGGTCTGCAATTTTACTCTACTTGCATACTTGCAAGTTAGCCTACCACAGTTTCATGGATACTGGTAGAAAATATGAGATCCCTGAATTAGAGAGGAAAGATAATTTATTGCAGCAATAGCAGTAGCCAAAGTATCAACATTTTTGCATTGGTTTTGGAGTCCCAGTTCCCACAGTACAATGTGAAGAGGGCCAAATGACACCTGCACATGAAGTGAGTTAAGTGGGTTGCATTACAGGAGAGGAACCCTGAGCTCAGGGAACCCGAACTTATAAAATCTTTTAAAATGGTCAATAACCTGCCTGCCCTTCGCTCCATAAAGAGACACCATCTCTATATTGTAAGGCTTTTCCCTATACAAACACCCTTGAAAAATAGTCTGAAACAATGGGCAGTCAGTGCCTTGCTCACAAGACATTCAGAAACACAACTCAGTAGTCAGACAAAGTTTTGTGGAGCCAAGGCTTTGGTAGGGGGTACAGATCACAGCAAATTGCTCATGCAAATCCATTTCCATTACAAAGCACGTGTCCTAAAGATGCAGGATTTAAGATGACTAAGAAACTACTAAAAGGTTCAGAGCATCAAGAGCCATTGTCCAACCTGCTCATTTTACATAAATGGAAACTGAGTCCCAGAGAAGTCAAGCAGTCATAGTAGTATTGTGATATATAACTGGCACATTTCTTAGGTCTGATTAGACAGGTATATTCTGTGGCCACTGAACAACATCCTACTTTTCATAGTAGGATGCTGGTTGGGAACCTCATTAGAAACCAAATTACTACCTGCACCAGGTTTACACTAATGTGTTGACCTCTATAGCACTCATTAAATGAACTGTAAATCCAGTACACTGAAGTCATTTTCCACTAAATCAAATCAGGCTTCAGTCAAAAGAATTACCGTTGTGATATACTTAATGGCTGGCATTTTCAGGGGGTGTCAGACTAGATCATTTCAGATAAACAGAAAAAATTGTAGAGTCATGAAATAGTGCTGACTAAATAAGCCACATTGCAAGCATCCTAATCCAGAGTTGGGAGTTTAAAGGCAATAATCAACTCGAACTGACTAGTTAGTGAAGCCATCTAAGGACTCACAGTGCTTTGTTTACTAATGTCTATACTTTGCTACTTTCTCCCAGATTCACAAGTGCCATAAATAACACTGCTTTGTCTAAGAATACCTTTGGTCCTTCGCAGTTTACATAGCAGCAGAACTGTGGGAACGGATGAGGAAAATATGTAACTACTATCCAAAGTACTAAAAGAAAACCCAAAATATAGATAGACCTTCTTGCATCTGTGGGGAATCTATATAAGAATAATAATCCCAGAGCAAGAAAGTTAATTGGATTTAAATATATTTTCTGGTTGGATTTCATTAAATCTGACCCAGAAAGTCAGAAGCAAGTGTTGAACAAATGGAAAATCTACTTGTGAGTTTCTGATTTTGTATGCAAATCAGGCCACAGGATGAGAAAATATAACTATTTTCAAAAGTGGGAGTGTACTGGGATATAAAATCCAAACTTGGAATGAAGTTAAATGTGTCCCTCAACCTCCACCATAATCTTCCACTTTCTAGGCTTCCAATGCCCAAGATTGACTAAAAAGTCATTGCCACCTGTTACTGGCTTAAGAAGAATTAGCTTATTCTGGCTTCATAAACTACCTCAATGGAAGACCAGTGTTGAGATCAAGGGCAATGATAATCCCATGGTACCCTACAGACCACACCCAAAGTATCTGTCTTCAGTTGCAGGCATCATATGTAACAAGGAACCTTGAAAATTGTAGTATGTCCAGAAAGGAACAACCAATATAATAAGGAGACTTGGAGTTTTAGCCTTTGAGAACCAGTTGAGAAGCCCAAGGATGTTTATCCAACAAAATACTTAGTGGGAAACCATTGGTAGTGTCTTCAAACCTTGGGAGGGCTATTTTTATTGTTTTTTTCTGGATTTATTGAGGGATTATTGGCAAATAAAAATTATGTATACTTAAGATATACAACATGATTATCTGAGCTATATATACATTGTGGAATGATTATCACAATCAAACTAATTAGCATATCCATCACTTCACATAGTTACTATTTTCTTGTGTGTGGTGGGAAAACTTGAGATCTACTCTCTTAGGAAATTTCAAGTATATAATACGTTATTAACTATAGTCACCATGCTATGCATTAGATCTCCAGAACTTATTCATCTTATAACTGCCAGTTTATATTCTTTGACCAATATCTCCCCTTTTCTGCCAACACCCAGCCCCTGGTAACCATCATTCTACTCTCTGTTACTATGAGTTTGACAATTTTTAAGATTCTATACACAATTGGTTGTCTTTCTACATCTGGCTTATTTCACTTAGCATAATGTGGGAGGGTTATTATTTGTAATAAATTACTTACTCTGGGTGGCCCCATGGGAACAAATATTAGGCAATTGGCATGGCTGAGGGTTAAAAAAAGTTTCAATTCAGTAAAAAATAACTTTCAAATAATTGCAATTATCTAAAAATAGAGTGAGAACAAAGTAGGGCAGGATAGATCTTCGGAAGAGAAGATTCTATCTGCAGTGTCACCCCTCCCTTAGGGCTTAGTGTACTCACAGGGTCTGGGAGTCATGACCTTGAAGCAGCATGCTTTTCCTAGATATCAGGACCCTCAATCATCTGCCTGTGAAACCTCTGGTTCTTTGGATCCATTAGATTAAGAACAACCCATCTCTGAGCAAAAGAGTCAGGATCCTGCAAATAAAACTTCATTTTTTTCTCAGAAATCTCACATCATAGGACCATAGCACACTGGAGGAAAGGGACTTCTAAAATCATCTAAGCCTCCAATTAAGTTCATATTTCAGATACTATAAACTGAGGATGCCCAAGAAGGCTGCAGAAGAAACACTCATAAACTTGTGATGTTACCCAATCAACTGAGATCATTCTTGACTTTAATTCTACACACTCTCGAATCCCTTCACAAATAGAATTTCAATTTTCTTTGTGCCAGGCTGATAATGCCAATGGTTTTACTCTTTACTTCTTCTAGCATCTTCTATATACTCACTGGAGAGCCAAACTGTGTGTGGCCCAAATCACAGCATCATTGATACATGTAGTATGAATAATACTCCCTGTAACTTCTGTTGGGCTGGGACTCTTCTGACTATCTTCCATGTCTTTCTTCCAGCTCTCTAGCCCATGCAGTAGGTTGCAAGATTCTCCTCCACTGCAAAGGGCCCCATTGCAGGGATTTTAGCTCTAAACCCAGTGTCTATACCACACGGAACCAAGAAAGTAAATTTCTCTGTCTTACGATATTTTTCACCCACTTAAGTATGCCAGGGCCCTCCATATTGGCTCAGAGCCCACTGCACAGTGAAGAGGAGAAACTGGGACATGCATATGGCCTCTCCTACCTCTCTGAATTTTTCTCACGGTGCAGACCTCAAACAGAAGAGCCTTCCCCCTTACGCTTTCTGTCTCTCCAAGCCTGGATCCTAATATGCTGAAGGAGGAGATTAGGGAATTTAGAAAAATCTTCTCTCATTAATGTCTAGCTTTCAAGCTATTCCCCTGGTATAGAATTCTATTTTGAATGACAAAAGCTAAAAGTTCATTAATACCCATCAATACATGAGTGGATTAATAAAATGTGGTATATGTATACCATGAAGTATTACTCAGCCATAAAAAATGGTGAACTAATACCTTTTGTAACAACCTGGATGGAACTGGAGACCATCCTTCTATGTGAAGTATCACAAGAATGGAAAATTAAACACCACATGTACTCACTATTAAATTGGACCTAACGATCAACACTCATGTGCACATATGGTAGTAAAATTCAATGGAAATCAAGCAGGTGAGAAGGGTAAGAAGGGGATGGGTAAATTCACACCTAACAGGTACAATGCACACTTTCTGGGTGATGGACACACTTATAACTTTGACTCAAACTGTACAAAAGTAATTCATGTAACCAAAACATTTGTACCCCCATAATATTCTGAAATTGAAAAAGAAAGAAAAAAAGTTATTTTTTTCTTTCATTTTTTGTTCTCAATCTGATTTATTAATATTTAGCAGTAGATGAATGTCTTAAGCTAAGAGAAAATCATGTACCCCAAAATGCAAATGAAAAAGCACATTTATATTTCTTAAACTATTTCCTCCATTACATGTATTGTCATTTATTCAGCACTATTCATTCTATACGCATTTTATATATGCTATAATACTAGATAAGTCAGGATTATTTCAGAACTATTTGAGAGATCCACAATTCAAACTGTTTAGGCAAAAGAAGGGACTCATAAATGGGGAAGTTCAAAGGGTAACCTGCTTCAGATACAGGTGGATTCAAGAGCACAATTCTCTCAAGTCTCTTCTGTGTATTGGATTCATTCTATAGACAGATTCTCTCCATGTTCAAGGGAAGATGATTGCTCATAGCTCCAGGTTTATATGTTCCCAGTTTAGAAACCCAAACAGAAAAGAAGTTTATATTCTCCTCAGCACCTAAAAGTCAATCCAAAGAAGGCATCTGATTGGCTGTGCTTAGATCTGGTGTCCAATCGTGAATAAATCACTGTTGCCAGGGGATAGATACTATAAAAGGCCCATCCTAGAGTATATGATTACCATGATAGCCAGGGTTGGGGGCATCATGATTAACAACCCCACCAGGTTCACATGGAATAGGGGAAGGGACAATCCTTCAAAGGACATTGAGGCCTGGACATACCAAATAATCAGATGTTGACTTTACAGACATCACCTCAATCCTTAAAATTCTTCAACTTATTTAATTCAAATAAGTTAAATAACTTTTCCCAAGTCACATAGCTGTATAATAAAGTGGGAATTTAAAGCCAGTCTTGACTGATTCCCAATGTGCTTCCTCTTTCCACTACATTTTCTAGATTTTTAATACCAACACCCCCACCTTGAGTGGTATCCAGTACCCTCTGTTCCCATCCTTTAACCCCAGTCACAACATACTCGAGATAAGAGTTGGCAAACTCATTCACACTCAGCTGTCTGACACTGAATGACTAAGATTCAGGTATTACTCCCAGGGAAAATTACAATTTAGCATGTATCAACTTTAGGAAGCAGAATGGCTTGATAATTAAGGGGACGAATTTAAGACATACATGAATTATAGTCTTGCCTCCAACACTTGCTAGATGTGTGATCTTGGGAAAGTTATCACTTTGAGCTTCAGGCTACTTATCTGTAAAACGGAGATAATAATACATATGAAAACAGAGATGTGAGGATTAACTTAGTTCTTTTAAAATGCCTAGCCCAGAACCTGTCACACAGTTGATGTTAAATAAATAGTCATGTTTCCCCTATTCCAAAGGAATAATCCAAGTTTTGTTATTAACCCATAGGTGAGGGAAGTTTGGGGAGGGCCAGGGGCCTTTCTTGTTGCTCTCAAATCATACCATAGAAATGCCTGATTACCTTAGTTTTTTTTCAGTATCTTGGCTCTTTTGATTATTTTAACAACCCATAAGGGAGGCAAGGCAGGCCTTGTTAAGCCCTATTTCACTGATTAAGAAGCAGAGGTTCTCTGAAAGTTGAGTCACTTTGCTAAATATTGCTCAGGTAATATTTAACACAGCTGGAGCCAGAACTGAGGGTTTTGTCTTCTAATCCTAAACTATCTTCCAGTGGACCAGATCATATCTCTTGGTAGTTATGGTGAGGGAGAGAGGAGTTTCTTCTCTATTTCCCCACATGGAATTTTTTTCTCCTCCTTTTCCTTTGCCCACCACTAAGTTGCCAATGACTCATCCCCAGGTTAGAGCTGGGAGAGGAAGAACAGGTAAGAGACAAGGTAAGTCTTACTTGATTGGTGTATTAGGGTTCTCCAAAGAAACAAAACCAATAGGAGATATATAATATGTACATGTTTTACACATAATATATGTTATAACACATATATCATATTGTA
>NW_012149952.1:5557115-5568330 GCF_000956105.1 Propithecus coquereli
CATTTCTTTGATGATTAGTGACATTGAGCATTTGTGAAATCAGCCCAAGTGCCCATCAATTCTGGAGTGGAATACTACTCAGCCACGAGGAAGGATGACTTAGTGCCTTTTGCAACAATTCTGATGGAACTGGAGACCACTATCCTGAGCATCTAAAGAGTGGAAAAACAAACACCACATGTACTCACTATTAAATTGGCACTAACCGATGAGCACACATGTGCACACAGGGAAGTAAAACTCAATAGAAATCAAGCAGGGGGGAGAGGCAGGAGGGGATGGGTGATAACCTACTTAATGGGTACAATGAACACTATCTGGGTGACGGGCACACCTATAACCATGAATCAAGCATTATATAAGTGATCCATGTAACCAAAAATATTTGTACCCCCATAATGCTTTGAAATAAAAAAAAGTGGACTGAGAACACAGAAAACCTAAGAGCCATTGCTATCCCAACAAATTCAGTCTGGGGCTATTTGTCACAGGTTTGTCAAGGGTGCCATGAAAAAATTCCTTTACATATAAAACTCACTTTAGTGAGACAAAACAGAAGGGCATCTCCTTTCATTTCATAGTTGGCAACATAACTTTCTGTTGTGGTTTAAAGTGATATATTTCCCAAAGTCAGGGTTACTCCGTCTTAAATGTCATCCCATGTGGAATTCAATTCCTCCACAAATCTTTGTTTCTAGTGCTTCTCAGGTGAGTGCAGTGCCCTCAGGGTCTTATCAGTCTCTGCTTCATTGATTGTCTCACTTACCAGAAGGTCCACCCATGGGCTGGGCCTGTGTCTGATTTATCACTGTATCTCCAGCACCCAGCACAGCCTGGCACACAGGGTGAGGAACTCAGCCCAAGTTTGTTAAATGATAGATCATTAGAGGAAGAGAAAGCTGCATGTTTTATTGATTCAATGACAATTGGGGGATGGCCCCCTGTTCTCCAGGAACTCAATGTTTACTTGGGAATGTTTTATATCCTCCACTATAAGATCCTGGAGATCAGAGCTTGTGTTTTAGTCATTTCTGTATCCCCACCATCTAGCATAATTATTGGCACACCAAGAATTGTTCAAACTTGTCCACCTAACTACCCCTAATGGTAGAGGAGAGTAGATACATTTCCCTGAAGGAATATGGGGGCCTTGCTTGCAGGGCCCTTCACAATGAGAAACTTCTTTGAAGTCTTGTGGTCTATCTATGTGCTTCCTGGCACATAGTAACTGCTCAATAAATAGTAACCTCCCAATAAATCTTAAAACTGCCAAAGACAGTTTTCAGAAAGGCAAGACCAGTTTTGAAAGAAGCAGACATACATAATGAGAATCAGAAACCCTTGGAAATACAGAGAAAGATTGTATCAGTCAGTGTTCTCCAGAGAAACTATATATGTGGGTGTGTGTGTGTGTGTGTGTGTGTGTGTATATATATATGTGTATGTATAGAGAGAGAGAGAGAGAGAGATTAATTTCAAGGAATTGACTCACATGATTGTGGGGGCTGGCAAGTCTGTAAGGCAGGCTGGTAGAAGTGGATACTGCAGTCTTGAGGCAGAAATTCTTCTTCTCCAGGAAACTTCAGTTTTTGTTCTTAAAGCCTTCAGTTGATTTGATGACTCTCACTCACATTATTGAGAGTAATCTCTTTTACTTAAAGTCAATTTATTGTAAATATTAACCACATCTACCAAATTCTTTCATAGCAACATTTAGTGTTTGATTAAATAACTGGATACTATAGTCTAGCCAAGTTGACACATAAAATTAACTATCTTAACGGAGACCATTATAGGTCTTTGGTTTTCAGCCTTGGCTTCACATTAGAATCATCTGAGGTTTGTTTGGTTTTTAATACTGAAGCCAGGCCTCATTCCCAAGAGGTTCCATGGTTTTTAATAGCTCCCCAAATGATTCTAATATGCATTGCTCTCATGGTAAAGAACCACTGATGTAGAGGACAATCCTCCTCATTTTACACATAAAGAAACTGAGGCCAAGAGAAAAACAGAGATTTTCCCAGCATTCCTTAATAATCAGAGGCTAGATCTGGGCTTCTTAATTCATATGTTACCAGTATCTACCTCTGCCTGAATAGATAAATTTACAAAGGAATTCCACAAAATAATATCTAGAATTTCACTAGAAAACAATTTGGTGTTGAGATTGTAAAGAGTAGGTAGGGTGGCATAAACAAAACAAGTTACTATGAAGTAATGATTGCGGAGGCAGGTAATGGGTACATGGGGGTTCTGGTACTATCCCTTTAGTTTTGTATATGTTCAAAATTGTCACTAATATTGTTTATAAAATCAAAAACAAAAAGGGGGAATTCCATACCTTTGCCTAACTCTACATAAGGATATCAACTGTAACTGTCTTCCACTGAGTTTGAAGAAACCTTCCCTACTTTTCAACTGTATCTGGGAACATGATAATAGTCTATCAGTACTGGCCACTTCCCTGTAACTATAAATGAGTGCTGATTCCTCAGCCACAAGCTTCTCCAAAATAATAAACAAACAAACTCTATAAACATGTTACTAACAAATAGAAAAGTACCCATTAAACAGCCACAAGTTTTGGAAAGTCAAAGTCTCTTATGGTGATCTGTGATCAGTGATCTTTCATGTTACTGTTGTAATTGTTTTGAGGTGCCACGAACCATGCCCATATAAGACAGCAGACTTAGTAAATAAATGTTATGTGTGTTCTGACTGCTCCACTGACCAGTCGTTCCTTCATCCTCCACCCTCTCTCTGGGCCTCCCTATTCCCTGAAACACAACAATATTGAAATTAGGCCAATTAATAACCCTACAATGGCCTCTAAGTGTTCAAGTGAAAAGAAGAGTCACACATCTCTCACTTCAAATCAAAAGCTAGAAATGATTAAACTTAGTGAGGAAGACATGTCAAAAGTCAAGACCTCTTGTAAAGCATTTAGTCATGTGGTGAATGCAAAGGAAAAGTTCTTAAAGGAAATTAAAAGTGCTATTCCAGCAAAGACACGAACAATAAGAAACTGAAACATCCTTATTGTTGATATGGAGAAAGTTTTGGTGGTCTGGATAGAAGATCAAACCAGCCACAACATTCCCTTAAGCCAAAGCTGAATCCAAAGCAAGGCCCTAACTCTTCAATTCTATGAAGGCTGAGAGAGGCAAGGAAGTTACAGGAGAAAAGTTTGAAGCTAGCAGAAGTTGGTTCCATGAGATTCAAGGAAAGAAGCCATGTCCATAGCATACAAGTATAAGCTAAAGCAGCAAGTGTTGATACAGAGGCTGCAGCAAGTTATCCAGAAGATCTAGCTAAGATGATGGATGAGGGTGGCTACACTAAACAACAGATTTTTCAATGTAGATGAAACAGCCTAATATTGGAAGAAGATGCCATCTAAGACTTTCATAGCTAGAGAGGCAAAGTCAATGCCTGGCTTCAAAGCTTCAAAGGATAGGTTGACTCTCTTGTTAAGGGCTAATGCAGTTGGTGACTTTAAGTTGAAGCCAATGCTCATTTACCATTCCAAAAATCCTAGGGACCTTAAGAATTATGCCAAATCTACTCTGCCTGTGATCTATAAATGAAACAACAAAGCCTGGATGACAGCACATCTGTTTATAACAGGGCTTACTGAACATTTTAAGCCCACTTTTTAGACTTAATGCTCAGGAAAAAATATTTCTTTCAAAATATTACTGCTCATTCACAACGTACCTGGTCACCCAAGAGCTCTGATGAATATGTGCAAGGAGATTAATGTTTTCATACCTACTAACACAATATCCATTCTGCAGCCCATGGATCAAGGAGTAATTTTGATTTTTAAGTCTTTTTATTTAAGAAATATGTTTTGTAAGGCTATAGCTTCCATACATAGTGATTCCTCTGATTGATCTGGGTGAATCAAATTGAAAATTTTCTGGAAAGGATTCACTGTTTTAGATGCCATTAAGAACATTCATGATTCATGGGAGGAGGTCAAAATATCAACCTTAACAGGAGTTTGGAGGAAGTTGATTCTAACCCTCATCAATGACTGAGGGGTTCAAGACTTCAGTGGAGGAAGTAACTGCAAATGTGATGGAAATAGCAGCAGAACTAGAATTAGAAGTGGAGCCTGAAAATATGACTGAATTGCTGCAATCTCATGATAAAAGTTGAACAGATGAGTTGCTTCTTATGGATGAGCAAAGAAAGTGGTTTCTTGAGATGGAATCTGCTCCTGATGAAGATGCTGTAGATATTGTTGAAATAACAACAAAGGACTTAGAATATTACATAAACTTAGTTGATAAAGCCATGGTAGAGTTTGAGAGGATTTACTCCAATTTTGAAAGAAGTTCTACTGCGGGTAAAATACTATCAAAAAACATCGCATACTACAGAGAAATATCTCATGAAAGGAAGAGTTAACTGATGCAGAAAACTTCATTGTTGTCATATTGGAGAAATTGCTACAGGAACCCCAACCTTCAGCAACCACCACCCTGATCAGTCAGCAGCCATAAACATCAAGGCAAGATCCTCCACCAGCAAAAACATTGCAGCTGCTAAAGGCTCAGATGATTGTTACCATTTTTAACCAATAAAGTATTTTTTAATTAAGGTATATACATTTTTTCAACATACTGTTGCACATTTAATAGAATGCAGTACAGTGTAAACATAACTTTTATATGCACTGGGAAACTAAACGATTCAGGGGACTCACTTTACTGTGATATTCACTTTATCACAATGGTATGGAACTGAACCCACAATATCTCTGAGGTATACCTGTAATAACAGAAAGATAAAATCAACAATAGAGGAACTTGTAAGCATTAATAAATTATGTGGTACATTCACTCAGAGGAATATTTTGCAGTCATTAAAAATGATAGTATTAAAGGTGATACTGAAACATGGATAAAATGTTTATTCTATAACCAGATAGTAAATTATATGTATAATATGATGTATTAGTCAAGGTTCTTCACAAAAACAGAACCTATAGAACATATATTTATTTATTTAATATAGAGAGAAAGAGAGATGATTTATATGTATAAAGAGATTTATATATAATATTTATATAGAATATAAATGACCCATAAATATTTGTATATCTTATATATAAAGACATTTATTATAAGGTATCATCTCACATGATTATGGAGACTGAGAAGTCCCCTGATGTGCCATCTGCAAGCAGGATACCCAGGAAAGCCAATGGTGTAGTTTGAAGATCTGAAAGCCAAAGAACTATTGGTATAGATTCCAGTATGAGTCTGAAGGCCTGAGAACCAGGAACACCCTGGAGAAAAGAAGGTTGATGTTCCAGCTGAAGCAGCTTGAGATAGTTTATTCAGCCTTCTTTTATCTTTTTGTTCTATTCAGGCCCTCAACAGATTGGGTAATATGCACCCACGTTGGGGAGGACTATCTGCTTTATTCAGTTCAACAATTAAAATGCTAATTTCTTCCAGAAACACCCTCATAGACACACTGAGGAACCACATTTAACCAAAATATCTGGGCATCCCTTAGCCCAATCAAGCTAGCACATAAAATTAACAATCACAAGTTGATCCTTTGTCATCTTGGCCCCACACACACATCTCCTTAAATCATATTTAATCTTCAAAGTAAAACAATAACAAGGTCATAATTCTGCCTAACATGATACAACTATCCTGTGTACAACCAAAAATGCATTAGCCTCTTCCCCAGAAGACAAGATAAAGTCCTTAAGTGGTTTACCCTTCTCCTTGGTATCCCTCAACTTAAATACTGTGATATAAAATTAATAATACTATATCAAATTAACACTATGATATAAAGTCAATATATTTTTGTTACATGGTAAGGGAATAAGAGAAGAAAGAAAACAAATATATTTGCTTATGTATTTGCACACACACAAATGTATTCATAGCAAATTAAGTAAGAAATATTTATAACAATTACAGTCCTTGCTTTTATAACTGATCACATGATCATAACTGGTATTTACAGCTACCTTCATCGACTGCCCATTAGATATTCCTTTTGTTTTCAGCCAGCACCTCAGCTGGTTGTGGTTCTTTACCTGGTGGAGTGACCCAAACCTTCATTCCTCAAGGATCTGGATCATTAGTAGTTTGGCCCAGATTGAATTCTTTTACTTTTTCATTGACCTTAATCACAAGGCACTGTAATACTAAAAGATACCCTAAAGGAGCTCCTGTATTCCAAACATACCTTCTTTACCTCCATTGTGGAGTAGTAGTCCAATTTCGCCTTGGTAGTCGGGATCAGTCACCCAAACTAGCACTATAACCTCCTCCTTAGACTGCAGATTCAGAGGAATGAGGAGTCCAAAGTGGCTGGGCAGCAATCTTACCTTCCAGTCCAATGCAATCATTATGTCTCCTAGAGAAAGGGTTCCTCCCTTTGGAACTAAGCTCTTTAGACCAGCAGAGCATGAACTCATGAGAATAGGAAGCAAAGTTTTTGCTAGTGGATTACTAGGGGTAATCGTGAGTGGTACCACTCCCATATGCAGCCCTTAATTCCTGGACCCTTGAATCTTGGCTATGGGAGAAATAACACCATATATTGGTTGCTGATTCAGAGCATACGAAGCCTTCTGGAGGACCTTGCCCCAGCTCTGCAAGGTATTGCCACCTAGATGGAAAAGTAACTGAATCTTAAAAAAGCCATTCCACAGTTCTATCAAGCCAGCTGCTTCAGGATGGTGGAGCACATGGTAACACCAGTGAATTCCATGAGCATTGGCCCATTGCTCCATTTCTTTTTCTGTGAAGTGAGTTGCTTGATGGTAGTTTTGGCAGAAGCATGACATGCAGGGAAAGAAAATCCCTATCCAGAGGAAATGTCTATTTCAATAAGAAAAAAAAAACCACTGCCCTTTCTGCAATGAAGCTGTCAACTGTAATCAACATGCCACCAGGTAGCTGACTCATCACCCCAGGGAATGGAGCCATTTTGAGTGTTCAGTGTTGGTCTCTGCTGCTGGCAGATTTGGCACTCAGTAGTGACCATAGCTATGTCAGCCTTGGTGTGTAGAAGTCCATGTTGCCGAGCCCATTCATAACCTCTGTCCCTGCCTCTATAGTCACTTTTTTATGAAGGTGATGACAAGGGTAGCTGGATAAAGAGGCTGACTGGTATCCACAGAATGGGTCATCCTATCCATTTGATTTTTAAAATACTCTTCTGCTAATGTCACCTTCTGTTGAACATTTATATAAGACACAAATATCTCCACTTTTCTTGCCCATTCAGAAGGAACTATCTACATACCTCTTCCAAAAATTTCCTTGTCATCAATTTTCCAATCATGTTCCTTCCAAGTCCCTAGTCATACAGCCAAACCATTGGCCACAGGACATGAATTGCTATATAATTGCATGTCTGGCCATTTCCTTTCAATCAAAGTGAATAATCAGGGGCACTGCTCAAAGTTCTTCCCACCGGGAGAATTTTCTTTCACCACTGTCCTTCATGGATGACCCAAACAGGAGGTATAGGGCTACAGCTGTCTCCTTTTAGATAGTGCCTACATATTCTGCAGAACGATCTATAAACTAGGCCCAAGTATTCTCTTCCTCAGTTAACTAATCGTAGGGATCTCCCCATGAGGCCATAGGTGCAGGTTGGGAGACAGAAGGCAGTGTAGCAAAAGTGAAAACCACAGGCATTTGGGCCACTTCTCCATGTAACTTATTTGTTGCTTCAGGGCCTGCTCAGGCCTGATACATATATACCACTTCAATTTGATAATGAAGTGCTACTGTGTACATTCAACTTCATGGTTTGGTGGGTCAGATAACTCCCAGTTCATGATGGGCAGCTCAGGTCCCATGGTAACTTTGTGGCCAGTGGTTAAGCATTCAGTCTCTACTAAGGCCCAGTAGCAGGCTAAGAGCTGTTTCTCAAAAAGAGTGTAATTATCTGTGGAGGATGGCAAGACTTTGCTCCAAAATCCTAAGGAGATTTTGCATGGCAATTCACCTATAGGGGCCTGCCAAAGGCTCCAAACAGCATCCATATCTGCCACGGACACTTCAAGCACCATTGGCTCTGCTGAAACATATGGCCAAGTACTAGAGCAGCCTGCACAGCAATCTTGACCTGTTGCAGAGCTTTCTGTTCTAAGCCCTACTCCAAACTAGCAGCTTTTTGCATTACTGAGTAAATGAGCCAGAGTAACACACCCAAATGAGGAATATGTTGCCTCCAGAATGCAAAGAGACCTACTAGGCATTGTGCCTATTTTTTTGGTTTCAGGAGGGGTCAGATGCAATAACATTTCCTCCACCTTAGAGAGGATATCTAGACCTCACGCCACTGAACCCCCAGAAATTTCACCAATATAGAAGGCCCCTGAATTTTTGTCAGATTTATTTCCCACCCTCTCTCATAAACATATCTTACCAATAATTCCAGAATAGGTGCTACTTCTTGCTCACTAGGTCCAATCAGCATAATATCATCAATGTAATGAACCAGCATGATATCTTTTGGAAGGAAAAGCTTATTAAAATCCCTGTGAATTAAGTTATAGCATAGGGCTAGAGAGTTGATATACCCCTGAGGTAGGACAGTGAATGTATATTGCTGGCCTTGCCAGCTGAAAGAAAACTGTTTCTGGTGGGCTTTATGGGCAAGGATGGAGAAAAAGGAATTTTTCCAGATTGATAACTACGTACCAGGTACGAGGGGATGTGTTAATTTGTTCAAGCAATGAAACTACATCTGGTGCAGCAGCTGCAATTGGATTCACCATCTGGTTAAGCCTGTGACAATTCACAGTCATTCTCCAAAATACATATTCTGCATGGGCCAAATAAACAAGGTGAATGCAGATGTGGTGGGAGTTATCATGCCTGCATCCTTCAGGTCCTTGGTGGTGGTGCTAATCACTGAAATCCCTCCAGGAATGTGGTATTACTTTTGTTTTACTAATTTCCTAGGTAGAAGTAGTTCCAGTGGCTTCCACTTGGACTTTCCCACCATAATAGCCCTTACTTCACAGGTCAGGGAACTAAAGTAGGGATTCTGCCAGCTGCTGAATATGTCTATTCCAATTATGCATTCCAGAACTGAGCAAATAAACATAAGATGGATTTAGGGACCCACTGGGCCCACTGTGAGATGGACCTGAGCTAAAACTCCATTGATCACATGACTTCCATAAGCCCCTAGGCCACAGTGACATTTTGCATCTCCTGGAATTGGTATAGTTTAGAACCAGAGTCCACTAGTCCCCAAAAGGTCTGATTATTTTCTTTTCCCAATGTACAGTTACCCTGGAAAAAGGTTGTTGGTCCCTTTGGGGAAAGGTAGGAGAAAGATTAACAGCATAAGTTTGTGGTAGTGTACTGGGGTCCTTCCTCAAGGAGACCTGGCCTTTCCTTCATTCAAGGGGTTCTGGATCTGTAAACTGGCTAAGTCTGGGAATTGATTGAGGGGCCATGGCTCTCTGTTTTTATGAGTTGAATTAGACTTTTGTCTTGACCTAGAACTTTTTTGTTTATACAGATCAAGTAAGAATTTAGTAGGCTTACTAACTATTTCACTCTAGGAAAACCATGATTAACTAACCAAAACCATAGGTCGTGGCAAGTCAGACTATTTTGCTGCTGTGGCTCTGCTGTCTGTTACAGTAACTATGCCCACTTTGTCTTTGGCAGTTGAGTGCTGTTACTTGGCCCCTTGCCACCCTAGCACCTAATTACTCTTATTTCATTTAGGTTTCCCAATTTGGTGGCTGCATTTTCCACCATAAGGTCTGGCCTACAGAGAAAAAAGCTCATGAAGTTCTTCAAGGATGCCAGGGCTCCCCTCATAAATTTATTTCTCACAGTACTGGTGAAAGTTATATCTTCTGGACCTCCCCCCAGTGTGGCTGAGTAGATCTTAAATGATAAATCTATTCTAACATTCCAATCTCCCTAAGCCTTTGAATTTCTTTCTGTACATTAGACCAAAGCAGGTGTGGCATTTTCAGTTCACTCACTGTGGACCACCTTTTGCTCCATGTGTCAGCCAACCAACCAAACAGTTAGAGGCCTTTCTAACTCCCTGAGCTGTAACATTAAATACAGAATCTCTGTTTAGTGAGCTTATATCAATAAATTCTGCCTAATCCAATTCTATGTTCCTTCCACCATTTTCCCACATGTTTAGTATCCATTTCCACACGTTCCCCAGATTTCTGCTTGAATAAATTACAAAACTCAAGTAGTTCTTGTGAAGTTTAGCACACCTCCTTATAGTTCACACTTTGTGCCTCACTTTTAGGGTCCTATTCGGACTTGACTCTAGTTGTAGGCCTAG
The DNA here is from genome assembly GCF_000956105.1 of Propithecus coquereli. Lineage (NCBI taxonomy): Eukaryota > Metazoa > Chordata > Mammalia > Primates > Indriidae > Propithecus > Propithecus coquereli. Next base: position 5,567,445 of record NW_012149952.1, read on the forward strand.
AAGCAAAGAGAGGCAATACAAGAGTAGGTCCAGAGGAGAATAAGCACTGTTTTGCATGGCTATTGCCTGATGGTAGGCAATTACAGTTTCCTCAAGCAATGCAGGGTTAATATTGTTAATATGCAGCCTAGAGTAGAAAGGCCAATACTACTGGGGGTGGAGAGGCTGATACCGCTGAGAGTGGGGATGCTGCTGCCACTGGGTGTGGAAAGGCCACTACCACTTGGGATGGGGAAGTCACTTCCTCTGGGAGTAGAGAGGCTGCTTCTACTGGTAGTGAGGAGACCTCTTCCACTGACAGAGAAGATTCATCAGAATTTAGGGGCTTGATGTCCTCAGCTTCATCAGAGTCTTCCCATACATCCCTATTCCAACTTACAGGATCTCGTTCTTTCCCAATCAATGGTCTCACTTTAACAGTAGACACCCTGCAGAGCTGGGACTTCGATGTAAGTTGAAATTCAGCAAGAGACAGAATATGTTTGATTTTCAGCAATCTTAGCCCTGCAGCTATAGCAGATAAGGGTCTCCTTCAGGGCATATATAAAAGACTTCAGGTAATTTTTATGGAGCTTGAGCTGGGAATTCGAATCCCTGAGCTCATGCTTTTTTTTCTAGTGACATTTCTAATGTCACTTTTCTAGTGACATTAAGACCAACCAGCCAACTTATTATGTTTGTTAGTTTTCCAAAAATATTCCAAAGTATCATATGCATAATCACCAAGCCCCTTCTTTCTTTTCTTTTTTTTAAGAGACAGGGCCTCTCTCTACCCTTCCTTCTTATAAGTGGCTGATTAGGAGTATCCAATGCAGATATTTTGCATATCTCTATTTCTAGATCATGCATAAACTATCAATGATCTCTTTACTACTGGAAATGGAGT
>NW_012149952.1:5571582-5573369 GCF_000956105.1 Propithecus coquereli
AGTTTTGTCTCAAAGGTATTTTTATTCCCCCAGTGGTCACCAGACTAACAATGCTGGACATTAAAATGATCACAGGCCAGTAATGTGTGGATCATGATACAGAACAGCTTAGTGACCTACTTTGTCCCCAGATCTAAATAACCCCAGAGGGAAATAACCTTTATAAATCCAGAGGAGATATTATGTCCCACCATGGCTTTTCAAACACACACACCAAAAAAAAAATGTTCATAAATTTTCTTTGATTTTACTGGTGACAGCAGTTGCTCACAGGAAAATAAAACCATCCTTCCCTTGCTGTCCCCAGCCTTCCAAAGGTATCCCACTGCCTTGATCAGGTTATCCTCCTTGAAACAAAGTAACTTTTAATAAAGTGAGCCGATGGCAGGGAGAACCTGATATGATCACACACCTGTTATAATAGGATTTAATTCTGCTTCAGATGTGCTAGTTTTAATAAAAAAGGATTGAGTAAATCGAAAATAAATTACATTGAAAGGTCAGGCTTATTGCTTGTACAGTTATGTTAACTCCCCCACTGACACTTTTAGAGACTGTATTTATGAGACCTTTTGATTTGGGAAGGAGAGGTATAAAATACAGCTACAATTTCTCCATTATTTGCAGCAGTATTTCATTTTCAAGTGTCAATTCCAAGCACTTAAGTATGGCATTCTTTAACAAGAATAAATCTAAAAAGTATGAGTTGTTTACACAATTCTGTTATTCAACATATTAATAAAACAAGCTTTTTCTATCCAGTGCAAAGTTAGAAAAATCCTTCCAGAGTTTACGCAGCAGGATAATTCACTTTATTGCATGTGGAACATTTATCACAGATGTGTTAGCTCCTAAGTTGAATGAGTATATTCCTCTGACACAGCATTTCCTCTACCAGAAAGGGAGTCTGCTTGATTTACTATCTAGGGATGGATGGACAAATGACCCACCCAGGATTATTTTCCTGATATTTCTAATGGGACATTCAAGTAGGTATAGTGAGTTTGTTCCTTTGCTCAGCTCCAATTTAACTAGAATCATTACTGTAATGATTCCAAATGCACTTTCTTGCTTCAGATTAGTTTCATGAGCCATCCAACAAATGTAACAGAATGTGGAAGGGACTTCTCCTATTACCCTAAAATTGGTGACTATGATCCAAAGCTGAAGACAAAAAAAAGTGATAATAAGAAGAAGAAACAATGAACACTTGCATAGCATTTGCATTTTACAACCCTTAATTCAATTAGGCTCACAATAACTCTGTGATGTAGATATTATTATTATACCCATTTTTGAGATGAAGAAACTGAGACATGGAAAATTTAAGTGAGTTTCCCAGTGGCACACAGTTTGTAAGTGGAAAAGCCAGGATTTGACCCCAGGTGCTCTAACTCCAGACTTGAAGCATCTCGTAGCCTAGACTCTCTCATGTTCTAAATATAGCCACCAACAAATGGGACAGATATTTTCCCCAAGGCTTACTGGACATACTGTCATCTTCTATCCTCTACCACCCTCCACCTCCACACTACTCCCCTGAAGCCCAGAGGAAAAGAGGAAGTTATTGGAGTTTTCATCCTGCAAAAGGGGAAGAGGTTTTTCTCTTCCCTCCACCAAAACCAAATGAAGTGGTATGAAGTGGGTGAAGAGGTATCCCAAGAGTATCTCTCATTGATTCAGGGAAAGCCTGTAAGAAAAGGAGACTGGGGTGTCTTGCTACCCAGCATGATACTCATGGCACCATAGACCCTGCAGACTTACGCTAATACCTTTGGGTAAAGAAG
>NW_012149952.1:5573419-5576119 GCF_000956105.1 Propithecus coquereli
AGAGAGAGAGAGAGAAAGAGAGATGGATGTAGATATAAAGAGATTTATTATAATGTGTTGGCTCATGTGAATATGGAGGCCGAGAAGTCCCATGATCTGCTATCTACAAGCTGGAGACCCAGGAAAGCTAGTTGTATTTGAAGACCTGAGAGCCAGAGAGATGATGGTGTAGATTTCAGTCTGAGTCTGAAGCCCTGAGAACTAAGAGCACCAAGAGCAGGAGATTGATGTCCCAACTCAAGCAGTTAGACTGAGAGCAAATTCAACCTTCCTCAGCCTTTTTGTTCTTTTCAGGTCCTCAATAGATTGGATAATTCCCACCCACATAGGGGAGGATCATCTGCTTTATTCAGTTCACCAATTAAAATACTAAACTCTTCTGGAAACACCTTCACAAACACATACAAAAATAATGTTCAACCATATATCTGGGTATCTCTTAGTCCAATCAAGTTGACACATAAAATCAACCATCAGATATGATTTTAATTGTGTTAGAAAAAGATATTCCTGTTTATTAAAAAAGTTACCAAAATTATAAGATGACAATTGAGATGACAAAACTGAGGGGTTTTTTCTCTTTTTTTTCTGTTTTCCAAATGGTCTATTCTTTATTGGGCTTAAATAATACTACACTCTGCCCTTTCTGCATAACAGGCTTAATTTGAAGAATAAATGAGACTATGACATGTATGGAAGCACTCTGTAAACTCTCACACAACAACATGATGTATGCAAGGTGTTATTCATGGAGAGTTATATACAATCTGTACAGAGCCATATATGCACTAAGTGGCACTTCTGTGTAGTGCTTCCCACATCGTTATATCAGGACACACATAGAAGATGATAACATTTTTCAACATACTAAGGACACATACCAGGATGCTTGCAGCCACAGCAATTTGCCAGGGCTCTGGCCACTCCCTGCCCTGCTCCACCTAAGGGTAAGAGGACCAGTATCTCTGCACACTAGATAGAAATCTCTGTTCTATTGGTCTAACACTTCCCTTTATAAGAGGCCAAGAAATGTAGAGTCCAAAGATCCAACACTATGTGACCCTGGACATTTCACTTCACCTCTCATTTACAAATGGAAATATTGTAAATACGTCTTTTCTTCCTGAACTTACAGAGTAAAGTGAGGATCAAGTGAGATGATGGCTATAAAAGTGCTGCTTAGAAATAAAAAAGATAAGGACACTTGGTAGAAGCTATTATTCTCTCCACATTTAAACCCCAGGGAGAATCTTCAACAATGGAGAGAATAGAACCCAGTGTGGTCTCAAATGATACACACATGCTGCTCATTTATTCTGCAAGTGTTTACTGAGTGCTCCCTGTTTGCAAAACACTGTGCTAGGTACTAGCTTCTGAGAATTAAAAATTTTTATTCTCGTAAGACTGATTTTTGGCTATAGCAACAAGTAATCCCCATAGCCAATTTTAAATCAATTCTTTGGTCAGTGACACTTTGTAGCAGTAATTTACTTCTGGAAAGTCAACAAATCAGTGATAGCCTCATGCCTCAAAAAGCCAACCAGTCAAGAGAAGACACACACCAGTAACCATGTTTCCATGGCTGTAATGTAAAGTCCCTAAAACCCTCTGCTTCTTGAAGTTCACCAATCCCTGAACATGTTTTCCAAAACTCTATATATATGGTAAACTTCCTGCTTTTCTCAGAGAGTCTTTACCTTATAAGTGAAGCTCTTGCTTAAGCAAGCAATAAATTCAGCTTTTTGTTTCAGTTACTGAGTAGGAGCCTTCAACAGTACTAGCAGGTGTTATATAAATGAGCCAAAGATGGCCTCTATGTAGTGGCCCTATGTTTTTTATTTCACAGCAGGCTGAAAACTGTTAGCTCAAAAGCCAATAGGCACCAAACTCAAATTTTTACACATCCTGTTGTTTCAAATATAGCCCAAATAGGCAGATTTTTAGAGCCTGCCTGCTTTGTATAACCTGCAAAACTGTACTTAACATTTGCTAGCCATAGATATGATAAACTCTGGAGTTATAAAACACCCCAAGCCACTGTTGCCCTTTGGATCTCTCTGACTCAGAAGCTCCCCCTTGCGCTGCTAAACGACATCATCTAGACATGTAAGCCGCCTCTCCAATTCTCCTTCCTCCTAGAAATTCCCTGTTCTTCTCCCTTTCTGGGTGGTGGCCTCTGCACTGTGGCCTTTGGAAGGTCTTATGCTGCGAGGAACTTTCCCCCACCCCATGCAAACCTGTGCAAGTGGCACCCACATAGAGCTTGTTGTGTGCTACTGCCACCTCATGGTCATATATTTTCCTTGATCAGCCCCAATATGCCCTTGAACTCACTACAAAGGGGAGGGAATTAGACTGGCTTGACTTTCTGCCCTACAGGAGTTCTCAGTTTGATGGGAGAGTTATGACAAATTCATTCATGCCAGTGGACAGTCGATGGATATAAACTATAATTTGTCAGATTTGGGGGGAAGGAAGAGGTCACTGTGGGCAGGAATATGTCAGGAATAGCTTCCTGTAGAAGGTGAAAATTGAACTGGGTAGTGAGATGACCAGGCAGAGAAAAGGAAATAGAAATCAAAAGATGAAACCGAGAGAAAAGGTCAGACCACTAATGAGTGGAGTGATTTTTGAAATTCTAAATCCTCTTCAAGAACCTAGTAGAGGCCGGGCGCGGTGGCTCACGCCTGTAATCCTAGC
>NW_012149952.1:5577349-5592220 GCF_000956105.1 Propithecus coquereli
ACCCACCCAGGATTATTTTCCTGATATTTCTAATGGGACATTCAAGTAGGTATAGTGAGTTTGTTCCTTTGCTCAGCTCCAATTTAACTAGAATCATTACTGTAATGATTCCAAATGCACTTTCTTGCTTCAGATTAGTTTCATGAGCCATCCAACAAATGTAACAGAATGTGGAAGGGACTTCTCCTATTACCCTAAAATTGGTGACTATGATCCAAAGCTGAAGACAAAAAAAAGTGATAATAAGAAGAAGAAACAATGAACACTTGCATAGCATTTGCATTTTACAACCCTTAATTCAATTAGGCTCACAATAACTCTGTGATGTAGATATTATTATTATACCCATTTTTGAGATGAAGAAACTGAGACATGGAAAATTTAAGTGAGTTTCCCAGTGGCACACAGTTTGTAAGTGGAAAAGCCAGGATTTGACCCCAGGTGCTCTAACTCCAGACTTGAAGCATCTCGTAGCCTAGACTCTCTCATGTTCTAAATATAGCCACCAACAAATGGGACAGATATTTTCCCCAAGGCTTACTGGACATACTGTCATCTTCTATCCTCTACCACCCTCCACCTCCACACTACTCCCCTGAAGCCCAGAGGAAAAGAGGAAGTTATTGGAGTTTTCATCCTGCAAAAGGGGAAGAGGTTTTTCTCTTCCCTCCACCAAAACCAAATGAAGTGGTATGAAGTGGGTGAAGAGGTATCCCAAGAGTATCTCTCATTGATTCAGGGAAAGCCTGTAAGAAAAGGAGACTGGGGTGTCTTGCTACCCAGCATGATACTCATGGCACCATAGACCCTGCAGACTTACGCTAATACCTTTGGGTAAAGAAGATGAGAGTGCTTAAGAGAGCATGTGTGTTCTCTAAAGGCAGAGAGTATATGTGAATATTGAGGCTAGGCCTGTGCCTCACCTGGAGATTTCTGAAGACAGGAGACTTGCTAGAGTTATCCATTCCAGTAGAACATGAAAGAACTGTAGTGTAATGGAACTTGGAGAAGGAGAACAGGATGAAACTCCAACACCAGATCCCTGCTTCCCTCAAGAGTCACAGTAAAAGATCACAGTAGTTCTGTGACTCCATGTACAGGAACACAGATTAGAAGAGCAAAAGCCTTAGTGCTACCCAGGCAGCTTCAGGGCCAATGGTCATGGCAACCCACCTAGTGAAGGGATTGGGGACATGGACTTCTGGGAGTCCTCTTCTGTATTGGCACTCTTAGTCTCATACAGAAATACTACACCAGAATGTGCTGGTACATTCCAGATATATGGGAGTCCTCTTTCCTTGGACTCTGACATTTGTCCCAAAGGAATGTGCCAGAAGCCTATATGAGTGTCAACCTACCACAGTGCACCCGATGATCCCTCTCTGCACACCCTAGCATTATCACTGTACCAAGTTTATGGACCCCAACTCTCTCCATTGCCAAGGTGAGCTCCTAATAAGATTACATATATATTGTGCGGGTGCTCTATGGTCAAGCACTGTGATGATTGTTGTATTATCACACTTAATCCTCAAAACTACCCTATTAGGTAATTCCTGATTAGGCTTAATTTTGCCTGAATAAAAAAACCAGAAAGAACAGGGAAGTAATAATGCCTTAAGTAACACAGGGCTTAGTTTTCTCTCATGTTCCAGTAGGACTGGTGTGATGCCCCACTGTGTCAGAGACCTGGACTTCTATTTCATTGCTCCATCTTGTGGGGTTTCTATTTTCATTGCCATTTCATGGTCCTAGTTGCTGCTGAGGCTTTAGCTATGATGATCCTATTCATCATGAAATGAGAAGAACATGCTGCCTCCCTTTAAGAACACTTCCTAAAAGTTGCACACACCATTTCTACTTACAATTCATTGGCCAGAACTTAGTCACATAGTCGCACCTAACTGCAAGGGTAGCTGGGAATTGTGGTCCTTATTCCTGATGAACATGTGGCCGGCTGAAGAATTGAGGTTCTATTACTGATGGAGAAGGGGGAATATATTTGGGGGAAAAATTAGCAATATCTACCACAGGTTAAGTACAAGGCTTCCACATATGAGTGCGCATTTTGTAGATTTAAAAGGGCTGAGAGGAAGAAGGGAGATGAAATCTAGCTATTGCTCACTAGCAAAACCAGTGCGCCTTAGCTCAAGGTTCAATCAGCCCAGAAAAGGGGGTGCCGTTTCGTATTTGGTTGAGCCACATGAAATTGCCATTTTCATTGACTAAATAAGATAAAATATCAGCAATTTCATATGGTTCAACCCCAATAACTCATCTGCTCAGAGAGCACACCTTTTTGTAATTTTCACAAAGGTACCTGTGGTAGATTGATTTCACGAATGTCCCTGATTGCCCATCTTCCTTGTAACTATGCCCTTTGTAATGTGACTTTGCAGCCCTTCCCATCAAGAGGTAGAGTAGATTTCCTCAACCCTTAAATCTGGGCTGGCCTTATGGCCTATTTGCAAATAAAGGTGTGCCAGTGCTAAATCCAGGCCTCTCAAGAGGCCTCACATCTTTCCTCTTTCTCTCTTGGAACCTTATCAGTACCATGTGAAAAATCCCAGGCTAGCCCACTGGAGGAAGGCCACCCTAGACCATCCTATAGCCAGCCAACCCTCAAACACATATGAGATTTCAGCCAAGATCAACAGAGCTGCCTGCCTGACTCAGCTGATTGTAGACACATAGGTGAGCCCCGTTGAAACCAGAATCACCCAGCTGATGCATAGACTCATGAACAATAATAAATGCCTATTGTTTAAGCCCCTAGTTCGGGGGTGGTTTGTTACACAGCAATAGTTAACTGTTACAGTGGCATATGTACAAGCAACATCCCTGCGTATTAGCCCCATTTTATAGCTAAATTAGCTTCTTAGTGTTGAGTGATTTACCTAAGGTCACAAAGCTAGTTAATACAGGGACAGCCAGGATTGTAAACCAGGCTGTCTATAGACCTTGTGATGGTAATCATTACTCTGTACGACCATAGCACTATTCCGACTAATGGGGAGGGGCAGTCCCCGTTATTCCCCAATGGCTAAATGGTAGATGTTTAGCAACCAGCTCTCTGTGGGGGAAAGCCCTGATTTGTAGTGCTTGCGGATCTTCGTGGTGTACATACTCACACCATAGCCAATCTCGAATCTATAACTCGACATTACTGAACATGCAGTTGGGAGGGTATATACTATAGCACACCATTATATAGTATTTCCACCATACAAATAAAAGTAACTAATCTCAAGAGCATAGATAATAGTAAAATATAGTAAAATAATTAGGAAGTGAAGAGTTTCGAGTATTTGTTATCTATGTTTGAATATAATTTGTTTAATTGTAAATGTACGTAAATTTATTTTTTTAATGGCTGTGTTTAAAAATTTGCTTGCAAAATTTCCTGATAATTTAACAATTGGCTCTTGTGAGCCAGCATAAGATGGCGCTAGCACACCCTTGGCAAAGGGCCACAGTCCAATCATCCAGTCATTTGACCTGCTCAGCAACCTCCTTGCTTCTTCCTGTAAACCAATGCCTAGCCTCTCACCTCTCCAGACTCCAGATGTGTATGAGTTAGCTGAGATTTATAGCTTGGCCTATATCATGGGACCTCTGTCCCTTCTTTAATCTCTTCTATTTATCTTTTCAGTCTATACTACACTTTTAGGTAACAAAATCTGTATCTACTCCCCACTGGGTGAAGTCCATATTTCCTTAGTTTATTTTGATCTCATTTGTCTTCTAGCTTCAGAAAGAGTTCCCTACCTAAGCTTTCATGATCCAGCATCAGACAACAGCTCCATTCTCCTTCTCACCATCCCCTCTCACCTTCCTGATAGCAAAAATCTCTGTCCTGTCAGCCATCCTATCTTCACGTGGAGAGAGCCTAATTCTTTGTCCTTGTGGCCAAATTTATCCACTACCCAAACCCTCCTCCAGTGTCTTCCTTAGGATATCTGGACATTTCACAAAGAAGCAGGTGTTTTGAGAACAAATGGAACATCAAAGAGCTGGGTTAATTACTGCAGTGTCTCCAACTTCCCGGCTTGTATTAATGTTGTAATCTTTAGCCCTTCTAGGGTTGACACAGGCACCTTTGGCTGAGGACTAACTTCACACAGAATCTTCGAAGAGGCTTCCAAAGGAATTGATTCCACAAATTTTCTCTGTCATACAGCCCAGGGTTAAACTTGTTGGGTTCAGAAATTCTGGGTGTGTGTGTGTGTGTGTGTGTGTTGTTTAACCTCAATCTGTGTGCTAGAATTCATTCCCATATTTCCTTGGCTAGTGTCATGGTGGGATACAGAGTAAACATTTAAAAGTTCATATGAGGCCCTTCATGAATTTCATGTAAGTCTCTTTTCAGGGACTTCAAATTTTCTCACTCCCTATCTCACATTTGACATGTCAGCAACACTGAAAAGCCTGGAGTTGCTTACACTCTCCAAGGTGTTTCTTGCCTTGTGCTGCTGCTTTTCTCTCTGCCTGAAATGCCCTCTCTTCCTCTCCCCACCTCATACAATCATGTTCACCTGTCAAATGCTCGTACCTCTCTCCACCTCCTCCATGCAGCCTTCCCTGATACCTTGACGCAGAATTCATGAATTTCTCCACTGCACAACTTTTCTATGACGTACATACTTCTACTGTTGTGTGACACATAGGGTTGCCAGATTTAGCAAATAAAAATACAGGACATCCAGTTAAATTAGAACTTCAGATAAACAATGAATAAATTTTAGTATAAGTATGTCCCATGTGTTATTTGGGACACATTTATGCTAAAAATTTATTGTTCATCTCAAATTCAAACTTAACTGGGCATCCTGCATTTTATCTGGCAACTCTAGTGACATATCGCACCAATGTTTCTCTTTGGTAGCTCACCTATGAGTTCTTTGATGACACGGGTTCAGATTTGTTCGCCTATGTATCATTAACACCACGCAGTCCTTAGCACATGATAAGAGTTCACTAAATGTTTTTGAAACTACATTTGGGTACTGCTTTATACTATTTGGATTGATTTACATAAATCATCTTATTGAGTTTCACAAAAATCCAGTGAGATAGGAAAAATAGATATTATAATCTTCATGGTACTAATGATGAAACCAGGGGACAGAGAGGAATAACTTACCCAAGATCATGCAGTCTGACCATGACAGAGCCAGATCTGAGCCCAGGTCCTCCTGACTCCCTAGTTATTTCCATGAAACCACACCGCTGTTTTTCTGCATATGGCCACAGATTTTATGCAACTTTGCAATTTTCAGAACTATTTCCAAGCTCTAAATAAATGATCATACTTGCTTTGGTTTTAAATAATATCGTGACTCCACTGGTATAGCAGTGACTTTAATATAGCTTGAGGTGTTTGAAGTTGAGCCTAGTGAATTTTTAATTAGGTATCAATCAAATCAAGAGACTGGTTATAAAGTATCATTTTCCAGTAAAGTCAGCAACATGGTAAATGATTTTATTGGTAAACCATGAGCTTTCTTGACATATTTATTATTATTATGTCAATATGGGTTTCCTCTATCTGCGTATGTATAGCAGTTGACAATATCAGCCACATTATTAGTTTTGTTTCCTCTGCTTGGCTGGCTTTTCAGTTGGGGTAAGTGAAGTCTGCATTCCTTGTGTCAGCACTTTTGAAGAAGTGGCAGTAACTGTAAAACTTACATTAACTTGCACCCAAGTAATGAGCCCTCCGTTAATTGAAAATTTTCTGCACTTAGCTCTTACGGGAAAAAAAGAGACAATTATATAAAGATGGACTGACAAACATTTTTCCTCAGAAGCCTCTGGCACTGGTCTATTCAGTCCAATTTCCTGTACCATCTATTTACATCTAGAGGTCTAGACAGTAATGAGCAATCAGCACCTTGGCCCTTGCAAAGAGCCCCGCTCTCTGCTAGGTGCTGTGGGGTTCAAAAGAGGCAGAAAGAAACTAATGTTTATGAAATGGTTACTATGAATATCTCTAGACAAATACTCAAGAAACTGGTGACTGTGGCTGCCTCCTGGGAGGAAAACAGTGAGTGACTGGGGGACAGGAGCGAGAAAGAAGCTTATTTTGCAGTATATTCCCTTATGTACATTTTGAATTTTATATCATGCACTTGCATTACCTAATCAAAGAAATTATCATTATTTTTTTTTCCTTCCTGAAGTTACCCAGAAAATTTTTTTTTTATTTCAGCATATTATGGGGGTACAGATGTTTAGGTTATGTATGTTGCCCTTCCCCCCTCCCAAGTCCGAGTTTCAAATATGTCCATCCTTCGGGTGGTGCGCATTGCACTCTTTGTGTATGCATTTACCCATCCCCTCCTCCTCCCTACCCCCTCCCCTCTGCCCAACATCCAATAGATGTTATTCTTATATGTGCATTTATGTGTTGATCAGTTAATACCAATTTGATGGTGAGTACATGTGGTGCTTGTCTTTCCATTCTTGGGATACCTCACTTAGTAGAATGCGAATCATTATTTTTAAATGCCCACCATGTTCTTTGCATGATCTAATTAATTCTCACGACCCTTTGAGATAAGTATTGCTATCATCCTTATTTTATAGAGAGAAAACTGAGGTTCAGGGAGTTTAGGTCACTTGTCCCAAGCTCATATTATTTAAGTGAGAGAGCCAGAATCTGAAAAGGGTCTACCTCTCTCTAAAGCTATGCTACCTGTCCTGCTCCTCAAAGAAGATGAAAATCCAGTATTCATTCTCAAGGAAAATCTTGTTGGAGAACTAAGACATAAAACCGTGAAGAGTTAATTACCATATTTCATTGATTCCAAGAAATACATTTTAAATTTCCTGAAATTGAAATGTATCTTCCAATGAATGACATGCTATAGTATATTTGACGGTGTTTTATTTTTCTCAGTGATTCATAAGATAATGGCGTGTCTTCCAACCAATGGTATCTTGAGGTCTACGAAATATGGCGTCAACGTAGTGCAGCAAATTAAAAGGTCCAAATCAGCAGCACAAGCAGTAAATGCTGTAGGAGCTCTGATTAAGGAGAATCCTCTTCTGTAAGAGTTGCTATGGAAAGCTTTGAAGTGATTTGAGCTAAGCCTCAAAAATCAGGTAGTGTATCTGTTAGTTATTGCCACAATAATGCTGTACAATAAACCACCCAAAACTTTAGTGGCTCAAAAGAATAGCCATTTATTTATAATTGCTCTTGATACTAGAGGTTAGCTGGGAAGTTCTGATGATCTTGGCTGGACTCACTCATGTGTCTATGGTCAGCCGCGGGTCAGCTGCAGGTCAGCTGACTAGTCTTGGTTATGCTTACACGTGTTTGGAGATCAACTGGCTACTGGCTGACCCAGAATGGCCTCAGCTTGAGTGAGAGATGATGTGGCTCTGCTCCATGTGTTTCTCCATACCTCCTAAGCATGTTCTCATGGATATGGCTAGGGAGCAAGAACAGAGGTGTGACAGTGAGCAGGAAGAAAGATGCAAGCATTTTTCTAGCCTCTGCTTGCAACATGTTTGCTAACATCCTGCTGACCAAAGCATGGCATGCCTTAGCCCAGAGTCCAGAAATGAGGCAGAACACAGCACCTTCAATGGGATAAGTGAAGAATTAGGGTCATTAAAGCAATAAATCTGTCACACGTAACCTTCAGATCTGTAGGTTGAAGAAAGGAGGGCTTTGGTTGCCGGCTAGGAGAGATCTCGCAGAGATAGGGGAGTCATTCAAATGGACTATATATGTATGTTTGAGAGGGTTTTTACATCAATAAAGACAGGACCAGGCATGGCTATAACTGTGAATTTGCATAGGGACAATGTTCACAATGATAATATAGAATCATTGTTTGAAAGGATAGAGCCCATCATCCCATAAACTCAACCTCTCCCACCTCTGCTCCCAGAAGCTCCTGAAGCTCACCCATGGAACCTAAATCTCTACTAAATACAGTTGGGAAACCACTGCATGGGCATTCATGGCCCCAGGTGCAGACCTAGCCTGTCTTTTTTCAGCTTTATAGGACAAGCATAATGATAAATCCATCATTTTCTGCTTCCCCATTCTTTTTAGTTTGGATGCTATCTTTCCCTGTTCTAATTACCCTCACCAGAAAGCTTCACGAATGTCTTGTAGATCCTTCTTCTTATCAACTAATTCAGAATCATTTGTTTTAACATCAGAATTTCATTTCTGAGATTCCCGCTGTCTCTTGAACGACCCAAGTGTTCCATCCTTAAGTTGTAGCTTTCTTACAGTGACCCCATCACTTCTACTTTATCAAGTTTCTCTTTCATGGATAGAATTTATACCAGAGGAACATTTTTTCCTGCCATTCCTTCTACATTCTGGGAAATGACATTGTCAGCAAGGTAAGAAAAGGAAATGAAAGAATATATTAAACACATTGTTCTCATATGAATAAGCTTCAGGAATGGAAAGAGACCAGTAAAAGTTGAGATAGATAGAGAAGGCTTTCTGGGGAAAGTAAAGTCTGAGCTGGACTCTGAAAATAGGTAGGTTTAGAATGGCAACAATAAGTGTGGAATATTAGTTTATGACAACTTATTCCATGTTGAAAAGTCCCTGCAACCTCCCACAAACTATGATAGTCCTTCAGTAGCTTTGTGAATTATCACCACTAAACCAACCTAGTGAGGTTTCTTTGTGGATCATTACATACAAAACTGATATTTGGCATAGTGACTACAGCTTGGAGTGTAGGCACTTTGGCCCTTGGAAAGTCACTCTCTAGCTCAGCCATCTTGTGAGCCAAGGTATCCTCCTCACTGACCATGGCACCATTCCTCATGTTCAACTACCTTAAGGCCAGAAAAAGGTCTCCACCTCTGCAGATGAACTTTAGAAAGAACATATGAACAGCCTCCACTGGGATTCCAATTTGCACCTTAATAATGTTTGCAGAACTCTCTTCTCTGTGAAATTGCTGGATAATTAACCACTTTTCAGCTCTGAATCACACTGAGGATATCCACAGCACTGAGAATTTTTCTTTTGAAAACAAAAGGGAAATCAATTTCAGCCAATTCAGTTGTTGCCATTTTATGAAGTTAAGGTGCTCAATGTAAATTAATGTTTTGAATGTATGCCTTTGATCAATAGGTGTAATTATTGATTAGAATCACACAAAGCAGAAAGGAAACCAATCATTCGTGACACTGTGGGCTCTGTACCATGCAGATAAATCTCCAACACAACTGCACTGAGCTTGAGGCTTATGTGACCCCCCAATGTTACAAGTCAACTCTTCAAAGAATGCAAACATGTTCACTCTTTGCCTCCCTTCCCCTGCAAACTCCTCTGGATTTTTAATTAAAAGGATCCATAAACCAAAGTAGGGCCAGCTATTCCTGTCTTGTCCAGAAAGTAACTAATACAGTCCTTACATTTAGTAACCATATTGCTACTAGGAAGTATAAATTAAGCAGGATATACTAATGCAGAGCCCTCAAGAAAATCTAGCCTGATTTCATTATTAAGTGGCCACTGCAGCTCCCTCTGCCCCACAATCAGAAGGATTTCCCCATGAGCTTGTTATAGCATCCAGAATTGTTACCAGTCAATGTCAGGATGCCCAAAGTCCTTTCCCCTCTTAAGCCCTGGATCCATTCTCAGTCCCAGGCCAGTCTCCTATGCTTTCATGAACACTAGCTCTCATTGAGCACTTACTTAAGTGTCAGGCACTCAGCTAAGCACTTCACATGCATTACCTCACTGAATCTTTACAAAATTCTGTGAAACAGGTAATAGTACTCTAGTTCTGATTCTAAGACATCATTGATTTTAAGATTCACTATCAATTTAACAAATCCTATAGGAATTGTATACACTGATATATATCAAATACAGAAGCGTTAAAATGTTAGAATCAGGAAAAAAAGATAATAACTCCATTTTACTAAGGAGGAAACTGAAGCCCAGAGGAGTTAAACAACCAGTCACAAATAACCAAGGTCACAATGCTAGTAAGTGGTGACAGGGATTCGAACCTAGATTTCTGACTTCAGTGCCTATGGCTTGACTATAAGTACATATTTACTTTACTTCCTTTGCCACAGGTTTCCCAGCTGCCTTGCTCCTCCTTTCCCCAGATGCCACCTTCTATTCTGTTTCATGGAGTTCTGATAACCCCTAAAGCCTGGCTATAAGGGTAATACAAACTACAGAGTTTCCTCCTTCCATGAGACCTCAAACAACCAGAAATTAATGATCAAGACAGGAATATAGTCTGGTAGATAAAGGTGCAGGATCACTGATTTCAGGGTGAAAGACCTAATACATGCTGCAGTCTCTCCCTCCAGCACCAAATCCACTGAAATATAGAGGAATCCTTGAAAGACATGAAGCAGGCGGAATAGCATTGAAGAAAAAATTATAGCCCAGGACATAGTAAAACTCTACTGGGGTAGGTGAGAGCAGTACAAATGGTGCTTTATGCCCTCAGGTGGTGGAAACAGGAAGAACTCAGGGATAAACATGGGATGGTTATGCAAGATCAGAAAGGGCAATTGGCCCTGCACATTCCTTCCCACCTCCTCCAGCCATGTTCAAGATAGTAGCCACAATAGCAATAGTATTGTCTATGTACAGATGAGAACAGTATAGCAATGCTTTAGGTGTAGGATTGTCAGGCAAAATACAGAACACTCAGTTAAATTTGAATTTGAAATAAGCAATAAACTTTTTCATGTAAATATGTCCTAAATATTGCATGGGACATACTTATACTAACAAATATTTATTGTTTGAAATTCAAATTTAAGTAAAAATTCTTTATTTATTAAATCTAGCAACCCTATTCAGGAGGCTAGCAACCCTTGAGAGAAATAGGGAGTACCCACATCCAAAAGAATGGCCACCCATGTATCCCAGCTAGCAATATGTCCTACTCTCCTTGAAAACAGTCACAACACACAGTAGCAACTTCCATATATTCCCTCAAGCAGATTGTGCAGAGGCAAAACTGTCAAAACATTTAAGGAAAGCTCACCCTATTGAAGAGAAATAACAAACTCAATAAACAAAAGAATTTAAGTTAGAGGAACCAAAATTAATAGAGAAATCAGAATAAGACCTTTACAGAGTTTGATTCATTCCCTCAGGGAGATATGAAGGATATCATGTCCATAAAATAAGAATAAATGGCATTGAATAAGAACTGAAGATTACTTTGTAAAGGCTAATTAGAGCTCTCAAAATTAGAATATAATTATTGAAATAAATAGCTCAATAGATGGGCTAAATAGCAGATTAGATTCAGGTGAAAAGCAAATAAGTAGACTGCAAGATTGAACTAAGAAATTACCCAGTAGAATCCAAATAGTTAACAAGCTAGAAAGTATGAAAGTACAAAGACATAGAGGACAGACCCAGAAGTTTTAACATGTCTAATAGTAGTTCCAAAAGAAGAAAACAGACAAAATAGAGAGGAGACAATAGAACTAATAGCCAAAAATTTCCCAAAAGGGAAGAACAATGAGTCTTTGATTGAAAAGGCCTGTCACACACACACACACACACACACACACACACACACACACACATACACACCCCACATTATAGTGTAATTTCAGAAACCAAAGTTAAAGAGTAAGTGCTAAAAAGATACCAATTAGCAGTTAGAGAAGTCAGATTACCAGAAAGGAATGAGAATCAATTTGACATTAGACTTCCATCTGCAACGCTGGATGCAAGAAGACAAGGAGCACTTCATATTGCTAAGGGAAAATAATTCTGAACCTAGAATTAGATCAATCAAGAGTTAGGGTAAAATAAAAACATTTTCAGCCATTCAAAGACTCAGAAATTTGACCAGTCACAACCCATGCTGAAAGACTTACTGGTGGATATATTATAGGAAAAAGAAAATTGAATCCAAGAGGAAGTAGTGGGACTAAAATCCAAAACTATCAATGTGAGAATTGGGGATGGAGAGCAGAGAGTAGTAAAAACATGCTAAGGTTATTATCCTTTCAGGAAAATGAATTAGATAATTACTAATTCTATTGTTAGAAAAATACAACTTTATGTATATGTTTAAAATTAAAGGGTGATTATAAAACACAGAAATAAAATGTACAACTTTCCAACTTGAAAGAAGGAAGGGGAATAAAAAATCTCAATCCATTAAACAAAAGGTAGGAAGGAAAAAAAGAAAGAAACTGAAAGCATGGTAAGTTAGTAACAAGAAATAAGAAATCAGGAATATCTCTACACACACATATCAGTAATCAAAGTAAATGTGAATGAATTAAACTTAGCTATTAAAAGACAGTAAAAATTATCCAAGTAGATGTTATGTAGAAGAGACACACTGGAAACAAAATGACTCATGTAGACTGAAAATAAAGAGTTATAAAATGGTAATACCAGACAAATGCTAACAAAAGGAAAACTGGTGTAGCAATATTAAGAGCACACAAAATATAAATTCAATGCAAAAATGATTCAGAGGCAGAGAGAAACATCATTTTGATAAAAAGAAAGAACAGTCCACCAAGAAGATATAACAGTTATGAACCTTTGTGCATGTATGAACATAGGCTCAAAATATAGAAAACATAAGCTAATAAATGTACAAAAAGAAATTATGCTTTATATAAATCACAATCTCAATGGGAGAATTTAACACATTTCTCTAAGAAACTGAGAAATCAAGTAGACAAAAATTAAGAATATAGAAAATTTTAATAACTCAATATGTAGAACTTTGTATTCAACAAATAGAGAATGTATCTTCTTTTTAAACATACACAAATCGTCACCAAAAATATGACCATTCATTAGACCATAAGGAAATATCAAATTTCTAAAACATAATGTCTTAAAGGCCATGTTCACTTTTCTCAAAACTAGAAAACGACTACCAAAAGATGGTTCCTTAAAAACTTTACCCCTGGAAATTTTTAAAGAACACAGTTCTAACTCCTGGGCTAAAGTATAAGTAGAAGGAGAATTATAAACTATTTAGAATAGAACTATAACAAAAGCACTAATACCAAAATTCTAGGAATAGGTGCTCAACTTCATTAGTCATCAGGGAAAAAATACCAAAATTGGCCCAAGAATAAGAATAAACAGAGGATCTTGAATAGAACAAAAACTACAGAGAAAATTTTAATAATAGTCAAAATTTTCTGACCCCTCCCCCAAAAAGTCCCAGTGGTTTTACTGACATATTCTACAAAAGCTTCAAGAAACCAGTTTTTAAATATAAATGAATAGAATGAGTTCTGGAAGTATGCAACCAAACTGATAATAGTGTTTACTTCTAGAGAAAAAAAAAGGTGGAAATTGTGGGTAACAAAGAGGTAACATTTTCATTTTTATAAGAATATATTCATGTAACATTTGTATAATTTATAATTTTCTAAGAAATTATCCTACAAAGGTGACACCAAAAAGTCTCAATTTATGCCTAAATTGAAGACTTAAATAAAATGGACAATTTCCTATATAAATTAACAACATTGACTCGCAATCCACCACTTACCAGCTGTGTGATCTTCAGCAAATTATTTAACATCTCTGAGCCTCGATTTCTTCTATAAATGGTGTATAATAGTACTTTCCTTATAGGGTTGTTATAAAAATTTAAATTAAATGAGTTAGGCAATGAAAAGTGCTTACCATGGTGTTTAGCACATAGTAAAAGCTCAACAAATGTTCATTATCACCATTACCATTTACTAATAAAATAACAACATTGAGGAATTACAGAAGCCGCAGAAACTTATAGGGGTCTCCTGGTCACCATCTCTAGTCTGTAATTCCTGACTTCCTCCTGAGTCAATACTGACTGGGAGCCCTCTTAGGATTCTGTCCTCTACTCTCATTTCTGTCCATTGGCCTCACTCTGCCTCCCCACCCACAACACTGACCCACTTCAGGGAAAGTCATATGGAGTTTCCTTTTTGTGTTGTTTGTTTACATGTTTGTTTCTTTGGTTTGTAATCGTAATAAAATACACATAACATAAAAATTTACCATTTGGACCATTTTTAAGTATACAGTTCAGTGGCATTAAGTATATTCACATTGTTGTGCAACCATCACAGCTATCCATCTCTATAACTTTTCATCATCCCAAACTGAAACTCCGTACCCATTAAAATAATTACTCCCCATTTTGGAACTCTTTTTCCTGAAGTTACCTCTTCCCTGTCTAAAGATACTAAGCCTTTGTATCCAAGGACACTTAGCATTTCTGAAACTCTTGAGACTGGGTGGCCTCCAAGTTTCTAGGCCTCTAGAATGATGGCTCTAGACTTTTCCTTATAGTCAGTACTTTCAGTGAAAGTATGGAAGGCTTCTTTTGAAACATAAACATATTTACAGGAATCGTGAACCATTTTAAGTCATTACCTATCTCACTGGGTTACACAGAACCTATTAAGAATTGAATTGTATCTCCCCCAAAATTCATATCTTTTTTTTAATTTCTGCATATTATGGGGGTACAAATGTTTAAGTTATGTTGCCCTTGCCCCCCCCAGTCAGAGCTTCAAGTGTGTCCATCCCCCAGATGGTGCGCATTGCACTCATTACGTATGTATATACCCATCCCCTCTCCCCCCTCCCATCGGCCCAACGCCCGATGAATGTTATTCCTATATGTGCACTTAGGTGTTGATCAGTGAAACCAATTTTTTGGTGAGTACATGTGGTGCTTATTTTTCCATTCTTGGGATACTTCACTTAGTAGAATGGGTTCCAGCTCTATCCAGGAAAATACAAGAGGTGCTATATCACCATTGTTTCTTATAGCTGAATAATACTCCATGATATACATATACCACATTTTATTAATCCACTCATGTATTGATGGCCACTTGGGTTGTTTCCACATCTTT
>NW_012149952.1:5592912-5596725 GCF_000956105.1 Propithecus coquereli
AGACATTGGCCTAGGCAAGGAATTTATGAAGAAGACCCCAAAGGCAATTATGGCAACAACAAAAATAAATAAATGGGACCTGATCAAATTAAAAAGCTTCTGCATGGCCAAAGAAACTGTCACGAGAGCAGACAACCAAAATTCATGTCTTGAAGCCCTAACCTCCAGTACCTCAGAATGTGACCTTATTTGGGAATCTCTTCATGGTATATGTAATGTTCAGTTAAGATGAAGTCATACTGGAGTTGGGGGGGGACCCTACTCTAATATGACTGGTGTCCTTATAAAAAGAATGTCATGTGAAGAGACAGATGTATACAGGGAGAATGCCATGGGAAGATTGGAGTTATGCTGCCACAAGCCAAGGAACTAACAGAAACTAGGAGAAGTTCTTGAAAAGATCCTTCCCTAGCACATTTAGCAGGAGCATGGCCTTGGTAACACCTTGATTTTGGACTTCTGATATCCAGAACTCAGACAACAAATTTCTGTTGTTTCAAGCCATCCAGTTCGTGGTACTTTGTTATAGCAGTCGTAGCAAACTAATTCTGTCACCTACTCAAGAAAATAGTAGTGAAAAGTTTTAAAGAGCAATGGAGGGTTGGTGAAGTACATTCATTGTCTATCGTTCTTGGTAACAAATTACCCAGACTATAGGGCACTTCTGGAGAGGGCCAGCTTAGGTAGGAGCCATAAGTTGGGGGATATGGACAGTAGGGGACATCATAAGGATCTTAGGTTCATGGAGGACTCCAAACGTCTATAAAAGCCAGGCCTGTTTGCTGCCATTTTCCTAGTGTTTCCAAGGATATTTTTTCTGGATCTATCTGATGGTTTCCTGATTGTCACATGGTGCACAATTTCTCCCTTTTTGGTGCTATTTTTTGTTGTTAATCCAAGAGAAGGCCTCTTGGGAACATATAGGCACTTGAGGGGAACCATCAGAGGAAGGGCAGCTCTTCTATTTCTAAGCTTCTCAGTCTGGCATCATAAAGCACTGCCTAGTGCCCATCTCACATGTTGTTTAACTGAAGGCTGAGTTTTGTCTTTAAGGACAGCAGACTCTCCTGGGTATTAGGTAGGAGCTTTGAAGATATGGCATCTGGAATGAGTTGGGATATTCAATCCCCCTTTCCCAGAAGAGCTGAAGGCACAGACACTTCCGTGTTAGCCTTAATATTATTTCCTCACTACAGACCACAGGCTCAGGAATCCAAGATGATCTTCTTTCAGATAGCAGCTGTTGTTTAAGAGTTGGGACTGAGGCCACAGAGGCCTGACCAGAAAGCTTCCCTGTAATCCTGCTGACCTGTCTGGCAGTTGAAAGTGCAGGATTCTTTCTCCAGGGTTTGAAGTTGGCTCCCTCTTTTCATTAAAAATGAAATTCATGAAATTTAAAAGTTCATAGGGTTAAAACGTGCATTTGCTGAATTGTCCTTTAATGGTCTCTTACTCCCCATCTGTGTTTTCCTGTGTTCCAGCCTCCTGTCAGCGTGCCCATAACACAAAGAAAATAGCCCCTTCTAAGCAAAATATCTTGAGGTTCAAAAATGACAAATAGCTGAGAAGGGAGAGAGCCTGTGCCTTAGTTGGCTACATAAACTTAAAATGTGTCACACATTATTTTTCAAATTATCTTTTGTTTTGTAATTTCCACAGTGAATCTTTTCAAAAGTTAGGTAACCATAATTACAAATCAAAATAAAGGCCCTCCTTTGTGGCAAGATTTTCAGCCATAAATATCTTGACCAAATATGTCATCATCATATCCAAGCATGCCCCTGGTATTTACAAATATTTTCCAATATCTAAAAGTGTATCCCTTCAAGAAGACTTATGAAATAAAAAAGTAAAATGGTAGAATTATGGAAAATTTAGCATTGTCACCATATTTTGTCAAGCTTTTTGGAAGGTAGTATAAGTTCAATGCATGTTGTAACTCATTCATTCATTTATTCATTCAGCTGATGTTTTTTAAGAACCTACTAGGGTGATGTCAGCAAGATGGTGGAATAGGAGGTCCCAGGCTTCACTCCCCCAAAAGAAAGTCCAACTACCAACTATCCACAGAACACCTTTGTGAAGACCCCAAAACTTGGGAATAAGATTGATACACTTGTGTGGACCATAGAACTGAATAAAAACGTCATTAGAAGGATAAGAGGAATGGTCTCACTTTGACTGCATTAGTCCTCCTCCCTCCAAGTCAGCCACAGTGCCACATAGAGAGGATTCCCCTGGGCCCACAGTTTCCACAGTGAAAAAAGAGAACCAGAGGCAGGCATCCAGTTTCCCTAGCATTCCAAGACACTTTCCAGGAAGCCTTGTCTCTCCTCAAAGAAAATATTGGGAGTAATGGTAGGGCTGTTTGGTGTCAAGTAGAAAGAAAGAAAGGAGTCAGAGCCCACAGTGACCAGCACATGAATCATGATTGTAGCTCTGCATTTCAGCCAGTGGTGGCACGCAATCAGAAATACCAGCCCACAAAGCCACGCTAGTCACTCCTAGAAACGGATAAGAATTTCAACCTGGCTTGAGTCACTAGATGGCCACCCTTCACGCCCAGCCTCAGAGACTACCTCAAGGCCCCACCCAGGCAGAAAGACACTCACTTCTGCAGATTTTGGCAGAGAACAGGGACTAGACTTTCCAGACCCAGGAGTCTAAACAGCAGCTCTTCTCAGCCTCAGAGCATACTCCAAGGTCATGCTTAGGCAGGGAAATGTCCACCACTAAACACTAAGCATTTCAGCAGAGAACAGAGGCTAGACATGCCCAATTTAGAATCCGAAGAGCAGCTTTGCCCAGCCTCAGAGCTCACCCCAAGACACCTCCCAGGCAGGAAAATATCTGCTACTGCACATTTCTACAGATCATAGCCTCTGTACCTGTCTATTCCAAGCAGTGACTCCACTTAACCTTGAACCTCAGCCTACAGCCTTGCTCAAATTCAGAACTCAAATAGAAGTACCGCTGGCAAGGAAATACACCTGTGACTCTGCCCAATCAGAGGAGATTGTAGTGCCCAGTCAGCAGCTCCACCTGATTGCAGAGCCCAGCCAGTGGTCTTGCCCAGCCAGCATCCCTACCTGACTTCAGAGCAAAGACAGCACAGAACACAGCGGCAAACTCTGCTGGCCAGGGGTCATTACCAATTGGCCTATCTAGAATCACAAGCTATACTAATAGCATAGTGAAGGTCTATCCCTGCCAAAGAATACCTCTCAAGGCCAGAAAAAGTGGCTCTCTCCTCAAATGTGCAGACAGCAATGTAAGAATAAAAGGATTATGATGAATCAGGGAGGCATGACACCACCAAAAGAAACCAATAAAACTTGAACAATAGAAATGAAGATCTATCATGACTGACAAAGAATTCAGAATAATCATCTTAAGGAAGTTTAGTGAACTGTAGAAACATAGGATAGAAAATTAAATGAAACTTAGAAAACAATAGATAAATAAAATGAGAAGCTTGACAAAGAAATAGAAACTATAAAAAAAGAAATTCTAGACATGAAGAATATAACGACTGAACTTAAAAATTCCATAGAAAGCTTCTACAGAAGACTCAACAAGCAGAAGAAAAAATCAGTGAGCTAGAAGACAGAACATTTGAACTTATCCAATCAAAGGTGAAAAAAGAAAAAAATAATGAGAACTGGGTGCGGTGGCTCACGTCTGTAATCCTAGCACTCTGGGAGGCTAAGGCTGGTGGATCATTTGAGCTCAGGAGTTCGAGACCAGCCTGAGCAAGAGCGAGACCCTGTCTCTACTAAAAATAGAAAGAAATTAGCTGGACAACTAAAAATA
>NW_012149952.1:5599760-5601722 GCF_000956105.1 Propithecus coquereli
TTTTTTAAATTAACCCAGTCAGTCAGAGATAAAGAACAATCAAGATGAAAAAACAAAATGTACAAGAAATATGGAATTATGTAAAACAGCAAAATATAAGTATCATAGGCATCCCTGA
Organism: Propithecus coquereli; assembly: GCF_000956105.1. NCBI lineage: Eukaryota > Metazoa > Chordata > Mammalia > Primates > Indriidae > Propithecus > Propithecus coquereli. Next base: position 5,599,879 of record NW_012149952.1, read on the forward strand.
GGGTGAAGAAAAAGCAAAAGGCCTGGAATATTTGAGGCAATAATCGAGGAAGACTTCCCTGGCCTTGCTAGAGATTTAGACATCCAGATACAAGAAGTTAAACAAACACCTGGGAGAGTCATTGCAAAAAGAGCATCGACAAGGCATATGGTCATCAGACTGGCCAAAGTCAACACAAAGGAGGAAGTCCTATGAGACATGAGGTGAAAATATCAAGTAACTTACAAAGGAAAACCCAGGAAAGAGAAAGAAATAAGGGGATCCAAATCAGGAAAGAGGAGGTCAAACTATCCCTGTTTACTAATGATATGATCTTGTATCTAGAAAACCCTAAAGACTCCACCAAAAGACTCCTGGAATTGACAAATAAATTTAGCAAAGTCTCAGGTTACAAAATCAATGTACGCAGATCAGTAACATTTCTATATACTAATAACAGTCAAGCTCAGAGTCAAATCAAGGATTCAAAACCATTCACAATAGCTATAAAGAAAATAAAATACAGAGGAATATACTTAACCAAGGAGGTGAAAGATCTTTACAAAGAGAACTACAAAACACTGATGAAAGAAATCACAGATGACACAAACAAATGGAAAAACATCTCATGCTCATGGATTGGTAGAATCAACATTGTTAAAATGTCCATACTGCCCAAAATGATTTACAGATTCAATGCAATCCCCATCAAAATACCAGCATTGCCTTGCACAGATCTAGAAAAAATAACCCTAAGCTTCATTTGGAACCACAAAAGAGCCCAAATAATCAAAAACAATCTTAAGCAAAAAGAACAAATCTGGAGGCATCATATTACCTGACTTCAAATTATACCACAAGTCTATAGTAACCAAAATAGCATGATATTGGTATAAAAATGAAGATATAAACCAATGGAATAGAATAGAGAACCCAGATATAAAACCACCTACCTACAATCAACTGATCTTCAACAAAGCAGACAACAACATATACTGGGGAAAGAAAGCCCTATGCAATAAATGGTGCTGGTAAAATTGGATGGCCACATGCAGAAGAATGAAATAGGACCTCTATCTCTCACCATATACAAAAATTAATTCAAGATGGATTAAATTGGAACTAATCGATCAACACTCATATGCACATATGGAAACAAAACTCAACAGAAATCAAGCAGGTGGGATGGGGAAGAGGAGGTGGGTCAATTCACACCCAGTGGGTATAATGCATACTACCTGGGTGATGGGCACACTTGTAACTTTGGCTCAAACTGTACAAAAGCAATTCATGTAACCAAAATGTTTGTACCCCCATAATAGTCTGAAATTTTTTTAAAAAGACTTAAATGTAAGGCATGAAACTATACATTCTAGAAGAAAACATAGGAAAATCTCTTCTAGACATCAGCCTATGCAAAGAATTTATGACTAAGACCTCAAAGGCAAATATAGCAACAACAAAAATAAATAAATGGGACTTAATTATATTAAAAAGCTTCTACATAGCAAAGGAAATAATCAACAGAGTGAATATACAACCTACAGAATGGGAGAAAATATTCACACACTATATATTCAACAAAAGACTAATATCCAGAATCTACAAAGAATCAGCAAGAAAAAAACAAACAACCCCATCGAAAAGTGGACAAAAGACATGAACAGAAGTTTTTTGAAAGAAGCTACCATTCGATCTAGCAATAGCACTATTAGGCATCTACCCAAAAGAGCACAAAACATTCTACGATAAGGACATCTGCACCCAAATGTTTATGGCAGCACAATTCACTATTGCAAGAATGTGGAAACAACCCAAGTGCCCATCAATCCATGAGTGGATTATCAAAATTTGGTATATGTTTA
>NW_012149952.1:5601772-5604553 GCF_000956105.1 Propithecus coquereli
AAAAAAAAAAAAAGAAAAGAAAAAAATAATGAAAAGGAATGAAGAAAGCCTATAGTAATTATGGGACACCATTAAAAGAACAAATCTTTGCATAATAAAAGTCTCAGAAGAAGAGATTGATAAAAGGCAAGTGAGTATATTTAAAGAAATAATGGCTGAAAACTTCCCAAATATGGGAAAAGATGCCAACATCCAAGTACAGAAAATGTAGATGTCTTCAATCAAATTGAATCAAAAGAAGAGTTTACGAAGATACACAATAATCAAACTTCAAAAATCAAAGACAAAGAAAAAATTCCGACAGCAGCAGAGATAAGAAACTTATCACATACAAGGGAGTCCCAGTACAAATATCAGTGGATTTATCAGCAGAAACCCTGAAGGCCAGTAGAGAATGGAATGATATATTCATAGTGCTGAAGAAAAAAAAAATAAGCTGCCAACCAAGAATATTGTACTCAGCAAAACTATCTTTCAGAAATGAGGGAGAAATAAAAACTTTTTCAGACATAAGCTAAGAGAGTTCATCACCACTAGACCTGCTTTATACGAATTGCTAAAGGAAGTTTTTCAAGCTGAAACAAAAGGTCAATAATTAATAACATAAAACATATGAAAGCACAAAACTCAATCATATAAGTAATACAGCATCATATTCAGAATACTCTAGGACTGTAATGGTGGTACGTAAAGCAATTTGATACCTAGTATGATAGTAAAATAGCAAAAATATTAGCTGGAGAGCTTCTTTACTCTCATGAGCCCAAAAGATGCTGCTACCAGTGAACTGGGAGCTTCTTGAGAACAAAGCACCAGGCTGCCAGCCCCCTTGGGGTTGCTCCCCCTCACCACAGACCTGAGCTGAGGCACCAGGCACCATACTGCTTCTCCACCCTTTGTGTGTGCCTTTGTCCTCACTAGGGAGCTTCATCCCTTCAGTCTTCTTGTCACTAGTCTGCATGCAAACACTTCCCAATTCCTGCCCAGACAATCGTGGCCACAGGGGGCTGGTAGGTCCCAGGGGAACTGTGTGATCCCAGAGTTTGGACATTCAGGGCTGGCTGCCTTCTGAAGAGAAGAACAAAGTGGACCAGAGTGCCAGCACTCCTCCATTCAGACTCTTTTCCTCTCCTTCCACTCCCCCACCCATGTGGCAGTTCCCATGTGAGGTGGTATGGGTGCTCCAAAGGATGATTGAGCTAGGGCTCTCAGGAGCAGCTACTTCCCCTCTGTTGGTATGCCCACCACACTGAGGCTTCCACAGAGAGTCAGGAATCACACCTTTCCTCTTAAAGACCTATAGCAGACCAAGGGGTGTTGGACTGTGAGCTCCCTGCCTGCCAGCATTCCCTGGGGCTGCTTACCTGGCTGCTCCAGCAGAACAGAGCATACCATGAAGCAGAGGGACATTAAGCCTGCTTGAGCATTCTATGGGCAACTCAGGACCAACACGCTTCTCCTTGGCATGGTCAGACATTGAACTTGGGAGATGAGAGGACAGGCTCAAAGGCTAGATCCTGCACTCCCAGGACTCAATCATGTTGCTCATCGTCATGGAGGGGAGATTTGTGAACTAATCTTGAGAGGCAAGGAAGCTCATGTGGGCAAAAATAAAAAGAGAGTGCAGTGTGGATCCGAGCCACAGACATTCACAGAGCACCCCTTCTGCAACAGAAAAGCCATGCTTTGGGTCCATGGTGAGATCCTAGGCAGGGAAGCTCCCAGCCTGCAGCACCACTGTTTGTGAGCTCAGCTAGTGTGGGTGGCTGCTTGTGGCTAGATGCCATAAGGAGATATGTGGGGCAAGGGAAGAGGGAGAAGAGAAAAACACACTCCTGACTGCCAGACTGTGAATCCTAGATCATCCCTCCACCATGAGCAGACTTTTGGCTTGGTGGGGCCACTTCAGCCCCTCCCTGGTGGCTTTCTTCAGAGGCCTTGGAGCTGACCCTCAACCCCTGCCAAGACAGTTCTTGTGCCCACCTTTGTGGAGCCTGAACAAAGGCTTATATGACCCAGCTCACTCAGCCTTACTCAATGCATCAGCCTCTGCTGTGGTGGAGCACAAGAAGTTGACCCCAGGAGTTCCAGGGCCCTGCCCACCACCTGGAACATCTGAGTGCTTCTCCTGATCAATTAGAGCTAGTCACAGGTCCTAAAAAAACTACTACAGCTGATTCTTCCCTGCAAGCATCACCTACTGATAGGGAGAACAATTTGTACAGCCCATTACATCATTTACTAACTCAATCATACAGATCATGGCTGGCTCTTACCCACAAGCACCACCTACTGTCTGAGAGATTAAAGTGGGCATCCCAATATATTAATCATTCACACTGTTAAGAAGACCACAGGTTGGGGAAAGAGAAAGAATTTCAAAGAGCTACATCTCCCCTTGTCAACAAGAGACAGGAAATCTGCCCACACATATAATACACCACCTCTACAGCCTACAAAAAGCTAGCAATTGAGAAAACACCACATTAAGGATATCTATAACCAAGGTATCCATCCAGAACCTAGACCCCCATCAAAGTACCCACAAGCAAAGCCAAAAGGCCTTACCCAACATATGCTAAAGACACACCCTTAAGAATGAGAGGGAAAGAAAACCTCTTCTAAACAAAAGAAAATCCAAAACCAAGAAGCAACGGCTGCCTCACATGAGAAGGAATCAGTACCAGAACTCTGGATGTATGAAAAAATCACAGTGAAAGGACATCCCCAGCTCTTTAGCAATGGATCCCAACAAAAATGAAAATACTGAAATGACAGATA
>NW_012149952.1:5607553-5610867 GCF_000956105.1 Propithecus coquereli
TGCAGCAACATGGATGGAACTAGAGACCATTATCCTAAGTGAAGTTCTCAGGAATGGAAAACCAAACACCATATGTTCTCACCAATAAGTGGGAGCTAATGTATGCACAGGCACAAAGCAATACAAAGGACATGAGAAACCAAGAAGGGGGGAGGGTGGTAGGGGGTGCGGGATAAAAACTACCTATTGAGTAAAATGAACACTATTCTGGTAATAGGCACACCAAAAGCCCTGACTTAAGCATTATACAAAGTATAGATGTAACAAAAACACTTGTACCCCTTAATTAATATTGTGAAATTTAAAAAAAAAAACAGTAGGCTATTAGTAGTTAAGTTTGGGATGGAGTCAAAAGTTATACATGGATTTTCAATTGCACTGAGGGTTGGCACCCCTAACTCCCATGCTGTTCATGGGTCAACTGTACTTAAAGCCATCAGATAAGATTGCACAGGCAGAGAATGTAGAACAAAAGGTAAAACAGTCTTAGGCGCAAAGTCCTGAAAAATGCAGCATTTAAAGTCTAGGTGTAAGAGAATGAACCCCCAAATGAGACTGAGTGGAAGAAGGCAGAGAAGTAAAAGGAAAACCTGGAGAGTTGTACCATAAAAGACATGGAAAGGGGATGTGTTGAGCAAGAGGGAGTAGTGAACAATGCAGTATGCTGCAGAGAAGCCAAGCAGGATAAGGACTAAGTGTCCACTGGATTTAATGACATGGAGATAATTTTCTGTTCTTGAATCTCAGTTTTCTCACTCCTAAAATGTAGGAATTGGGCTGATCTTGATCTCGCCCAAATTCAACCAATGTACTTTTGCTTTTGTCTGTTTTACATATTCAGTTTCTTCACATACGATTCTTTTTGAAGAAAGAATTCCATGAATTAAAAAATTCTAATGAAAAATATAGGAATTACACACTGGACTAGATATTCCAGTTCCAGCTGGAATATTAGCAATGCCCTTTAAGCTCTTACATTCTTCGATTCTACACATTCAAGACACACTCCAATCTAGTCTTATCTTACTCTAATAATTTGATATGGATCTTCAACCATTTCAGTCTGGCCTCCTTATATTTACAGTCTCATGTTAGTTTTTGTGCATCCTTTTCACTCCCCTGCCCATCAAAATTATTCCAAGTCAATCTTGAGACCTTAGCCTCTCTCAAAGTCCTTCCTTGATGCCAATTTAAACTGACCATGTGCTCCTCTGCCCTTGTTTTAGCAATCATTATGCACTACCTCTAACTTAATAGTTTTCTGTTTGAGGTACATTAGTCTTATCACCCCGGCGAGACTGAAAACTCCCCTAGAGAAGTGACCATGTATTTGCTTGCCTACCCGCCCCCACCATGCTTGATACAGGCTATGTGCTCAGCAAATATCTAACAAACATCATTTGGCATGCAGCCTACCTTTTTAGCTAGTAAGGCAACAAGAACAAACCCTGTTATTTGTGGTTTATTGCAAAGGATTTTCATTCTATGGCATTTGCAATGGTTAGTGGGATAGGGCAGGGTGATGTCAATATTTTAGTTGCAATAAAGCACAAAAAACAAGCAAATGCCACAGGAAAGAAAGCAACATTAGCACTATGCTCAGGAACCTGAGACCTCTGTTACAAACCCTCAAGTCCCAGCATGATCTTGGCCTTAAGAATGAACATTTCACACTGAGATGCACTCATTTTCAAAGAAGGTCACGTTTGAGGTCATAGTTAGTGGACTGTATTGCTTTAATGGGGACAATATAAAAATCATACATTTTCTAAACAAGGGCTATGGAATGATTTTGCCCTGACTTGTGATGCATTTACCCTGGAAGGAAAGCAGGTAAACATGGTTGAGACTTTCATTAAGCTATAAAAATTGATGGAGCCAATTATCTCCTTCCTGAAAGTTAGCTAATATAAGGAAAACAGGAAATGATTTAAAAATGGAGATGGGGCACTGATAGAGGAGTCTTCAAAGAGTTCATGGAAAATGTATATTACGAAAAAACTATGCATGGATTTCAATATTATTTTGCATCAAAATAAACTCTTATTAACTTTTTATAACATGTTTGAACAGGATCCAGTTTGAGGCACTAAGAAGGATAAGACATCAGTTTGAAAAGAGTTCATAGCAGAGCCACATGAATTCTGCTAAAATTAAAGCAAGAATAAACATCAAATTTACGGTGAAGCTTGGGTGGGAGAATGGTGAAATCAATGATGCTTTATGAAAAGTTTACAGGGACAATACCCCAAAGAAGTCAGCAGTTTACAAATGGATAGCTCATTTTAAGAAAAGACGAGATGATGTTGAAGATGAAGCCTGCAGCAGCAGACTATCCACATCAACTTGCAAGGAAAAAGATTCATCTTGTTCATGTCCTAATTGAAGAGAACTGACAATTAACAATAGAAACAATAGCTAGTACCATAGACATCTGAATTGGTTCAGCTTACACAATTCTGATTGAAAAATTAAAGTTGAGAAAATTTTCCCCTTGATGGATGTGAAAACCATTGTGCCCAGATCAGCTACAACAGACAAGAGCAGAGCTTTCAATGGAAATTTTAAACAAGTTGGATCAAGATCCTGAAGCATTTCTTAGAATCATTGTAACAGGAGATGAAACGTGGCTTTACCAATATGATCCTGAAGAAAAAGCACAATCAAATCCATGGCTGCCAAGAAGTGGAAGTGGTCCAGTCAAAGCAAAAGTGGACCAGTCAAGAGCAAAAGTCATGGCAACAGGTTTTTTTGGATGCTCAAGGCATTTTGCTTTACGGCTTTCTGGAGGGCCAAAGAAGAATAACATCTGCTTATCATGAGAGTATTTTGAGAAAGTTAGCAAACCTTTAGCGGAAAAACACCTGGGAAAGGTTCATCAGAGAGTCCTTCTCTACCACGACAATGTTTCTGCTCACTCCTCTCATCAAACAAGGGCAATGTTGTGAGTTTTGATGGGAAATCATTAGGCATCCACCTTACAGTCCTGATTTGGCTCCTTCTGACTTCTTTTTGTTTCCTAATCTTTAAAAAAAATCTGTAAAGGGCACCCATTTTTCTTCAGTTCATAAAGTAAGAAAAGACTGCATTGACATGGTTAAATTCCCAGAACCCTCAGTTCTTTAGGGATGGACTAAATGGCTAGTATCATCACTTACAAAGGTGTCTTGAACTTTAATGGAGCTTATGTTGAGAAATAAAGTTTATATTATTTTTATCTTTTAATTCCATTTTTCCACAAACTTTTTGAAGTCCCCTCATAACTCTCTGAGCCTAAATTTCCCCTTTTATAAAATGCAGGGATTGGCTTGCAT
>NW_012149952.1:5612402-5616181 GCF_000956105.1 Propithecus coquereli
AAAACTTGATCAATAAGAAGAATCTCAAGCTGGATGCAGTGGCTCACACCTGTAATCCTAGCACTTTGGGAGGCCAAAGTGAGAGGATCACTTGAGCCCAGGAGTTCAAGACCAGCCCGAGCAACATAGCAGAGACCCCATCTCTACAAAATAATTTTTTTAAAAATTAGCCAGCATGGTGGTGCATGCCTGTAGTCCTAGCTACTTAGGAGGCTGAGGCAGGAGGATTGCTTGAGCCCAGGAGTTTGAGGTTGCAGTGAGTTATGATGACACCACTGCACTCTACCCCGGGCAACAGAGCAATATCCTGTTGAACAAGAAGAAAGAGAAGAGGAAGAAAGAAGAAGAAGAAGAAGGAGGAGAGGGAGAAGGAGGAGAAGGAGAAAGAGAAGGAGAAGAAGAAGAAAAGAAAAATCATTGGCAGTTCCTAAAAAAGAAAAACATAGAGTTACAATATGACCCAGCAATTCCACTCCTAGGTATATACTCAAGAGAATTGGAAACATATGTCCACACAAAACCTCGTATATGAACGTTCATGGAAGCATAATTCACAGTAGCCAAAAAGTAGAAACAACCCAAATGCCAATGAACAGATGAATGGATTAACAAAATGCAGTAAATCTGTACCATACAATATTCAGCTATAAAAACGAATGAAGTGTGGCCGGGTACAGTGGCTCACACCTATAATCCTAGCACTTTGGGAGGCTGAGGCAGGAAGATCGCTTGAGGCCAGTAGTTCAAGACCAGTTTGGGCAACATAGTAAGACTTCATCTCTACAAAAGAATTTTTTATAACAATTATCTGGGTGTGGTGGCCCGCACCTGTATGGGGGAGGTTGAGGCCGGAGGATCACTTGAGCACACTTCGAGGTTGCAGTGATCTATGATCATGCCACTTCACTCTAGCCTGGGTAACAGAGTAAGACCCTGTCTTTGAAAAAAAAAAAAAAGAAAGAAGTGTTGATATATACTACAACATGGATGAACCTTGAAAACATTATGGTAAGTGAAAGAAGCCAGACACAAAAAGCCACGTATTTTATGATTCCATTTATATGAAATGTCCAGAATAAGCAAATTCATAGCAACAGAAAGTAGATAAAGAGTTGCCAGAGGCTGGAAAAAGTGGGGAATTGGAAGTGACTTTTAATGTGTATGGAGTTTCTTTATGGGATGATGAAAGTGTTCTAAAATTAGATTGTAGTGATGGTTGCACAACTTTGTCCATATAACAAAAGCCACTGAATTTTACATGTTAAAAGTAGGAATTTTGTAGTATAATTTGAAGTCTGGTACTGTGATGGCTCCAGATTTGTTCTTTTTGCTTAAGATTGTTTTTGGCTATTTGAGCTCTTTTGTGATTCCAAAACTAAGCTTAGGATTATTTTTTCTACATCTGTGGAAGATGATGCTGGTATTTTGATGTGGATTGCATTGAATTTGTAAATCACTTTGGGCAGTATGGACGTTTTAACAATGTTGATTCTACCAATCCATGAGCATGAGATGTTTTTCCATTTGTTTATGTCATCTGCAATTTCTTACATCAATGTTTCATAGTTCTTCTTGTAGAGATCTTTCACCTCCTTGGTTAAGTATATTCCTAAGTATTTTATTTTCTTCATAGCTATAGTAACCAAAACAGCATGGATAGATCAGTGGAACAGAATAGAGAACCCAGATATAAAACCATCTACCTACAATCAACTGATCTTCAACAAAGCAGACAACAACATACACTGGGGAAAGGATGCTTTATTCAATAAATGGTGCTGGGAAAACTGGATAGCCATATACAGAAGAATGAAACAGGACCACTGTCCCTCGCCATGTACAAAAATTAATTCAAGATAGATTAAATACTTAAATGTAAGACATGACACCATAAAAATTCTAGAAGAAAATGTAGGAAAAACTCTTCTAGAGATTGGCCTAGGCAAAGAATTTATGACTAAGACCCCAAAAGCAAACGCAACAAAAACAAAAATAAATAAATGGGACTTAATTAGACTAAAAAGCTTCAGAACATCAAAAGAAATAATAAAAAAAGTAAATAGGCAACCTACAGAATGGGAGAAAATATTTGCAAACTATACATATGACGAAGGACTAATATTCAGAATCTGCAAGGAACTCAAACAAATAAGCAAGAAAAAAAAATAATCCCATTAAAAACTAGGCAAAAGACATGAACAGACATTTTTCAAAAGAAGAGATATAAATGGCCAACAAACATATGAAAAAATGTTCAATATCACTAATAACCAGTGAAATTCAAATTAAAACCACAATGACATACTACCTTACCCCGTCAGATTGGTCATTATTAAAAAGTAATAAAACTATATATGTTGGTGTGGATGTAGTGAAAAGGAAATGCTTATTCACTGTTGGTGGGAATGTAAATTAGTATAACCTCTATGGGAAACAGTATGGAGACACCTCAAAGAAACTAAAAGACCATAGACCTACCCTTTGATCAAATAAGTCATTATATCAAAAAGGCACATGCACATGCACGTTTATCACAGCACAATTTGCAATTACGAAGATATGGAATCAACCCAAGTGCCCATAAACTGATGAGTGGATAAGAAAAATGTGAGATAGGTATATATATGTGTGTGTGTGTGTGTGCGTGTGTGTATGTACACACACGCACACACACACCATGGAATACTACTCATCCATAAAAAAAGAATAAAATAATGTCTTTCACAGCCACTTGGATAGAACTGGAAGCCATAATCCTAAGTGAAGTGTCTCAGGAATGGAAAAACAAATACCACGTACAGTTACTTGTAAGAGGGAGCTGAGTGATGTATATACGTGGTCATACAAAGTGGTATACAGGACTTTGGAGACTTGGAAGGGGGAGGGTGGGAAGAGAGGGAGGGATCAATAACTACCCATTGGGTTCAATGTATAATATTTGGGCAATGGGTACACTGAAAGCCTTAACTTCACCACTATACGATTCATCCATGTAACAAAAAAACACTTGTACTCCCCAAATCTATTGAAATTTTTTAAAAAAGAAGAAAATAACGGAAAACTGCTGCCACAAGATTGCTAGCAGAAGGTACTCCCACCTCCCAAATTCCTTTTTCAATAGTTACTTTGATTCTTCACATGATAAGAAGGATAATTTTAGAAACAACCCTTCCTTCCAAGTGTAAATAAATAATATCTACTCTAACCTAATAATTTTTCTGAAAATACATATGGACATTTTCATCCATTAAAAAAAAGTCAACGTCTTCCTTTGCTTTTAGAAAATCCAAGACCTTTATCATGATCCACAGGCCCCCTGTGAACAGCCCCTCCCTGTTTCACCTGCCTCATTCATCTCACTCTCCCCTTGTTCTCCATTCTCCAGCCACTGTCACCTTCTTTCAGCTCCAGAAAGGGCCATGCCCTTCCCCACCTCGGTGTTTCCCACATCTAAGAATAAGCAAAGTCTATAACTTCCAACTCCTCTAAATTACTATTCATCAGGAATATTTGAGCAGAGGTGGGAGTGTCCTGTTGAGTAAGGAAAGAAAAACATATTAAGTACTTTCATGCTGCAGTATTGAAGATTGTTGTTTTGTTCTTGACTTTGAAAATTGGAAAAATGTACCTCTAAAAATAAATAATGTGGTGGAACAAAAAAAAGATATGGATCGTCATGATGATTGCACAGCTCTATAAATCACTGAATTGCATACTTTGAAAAATGAATTTTGTGATATTTAAATTTAAGTTGTACCTCAATAAACCTGTTTTTAAAA
>NW_012149952.1:5616231-5617517 GCF_000956105.1 Propithecus coquereli
AACTAAATCACCCCATTTCTTCTTAGCTCCTATAGGAATATGAAGTCATTCCCCAAGCCTTATGGGAACTAACTAGGAATTGGGACATAATACATTAATAGTTGCTGAGACATAATACACTTGTGGATTAAACTTCATTTGTCCTTTATCTTATACCTTGTAAATGTAGCACTCCTTTTCCAGCTTTGTGTTTTTATAAAACCTATGCGATGCCAACAACTAAGCCTAATTTAACCACAGAAAGAAAAGTAGTATTGTCCTAGTTCTTGCTCTGCCTTTTATTCAAAGATGACTTCTGTAGTTTGTAAACCATTGGTTTTGATATAAATTAAAGAAATCTCATGCTGATCTGTCCTTTATTAAAAACGTATAGCATACTATTGCACAACAGAGCAAGTGTTCAAAATGGCTTTACCCTTCCATATTTTTAAAATTTGAAACATAATATTCCTTCTTTATATTTCCTTTTTTTTTAACCTTCCTTTTTTCTCTCCTGTGGTTCTTTCTCTTTGTAACAAAAGTCACTTGACCCACTTGACACTGTATTGTAGCTTAAGAAATGGAGTATACATCAGTTGTTGAATTGCACACATGCCATAAACATGTCTTTTATTTAATGCACAGCCCCATGTGAAGTTTAAATTAACTTTCCAGATCACCACAAACCAGCAGAATGTTTTTTTATAGGCTGAATATTTAGGAAGCAGTTTTTATATTTAGCTTCAAAGTAATGAACTCTTCTATCCTAAGTACCAATCATTGGTTTTTTGGCAACTCATTATGCAGAATATCAAAGATAAAGCAAAATATAACCAAAAAAAATCCTACAAAGGAATGACTATTAGATTGACAATAGAGGCTCAAATAAAATGGAATGATAGCTTCAAAGTAATGAAAAAAATCTGCTACCCCGGAGCCTACACTTAGTTGAACTATTATTAAGAAGTGAAAGTAACAAAAGGAATTTTCAGATGAACAAAGCTTACAGTATTTTCCACTCACAGATCCTTACTGAAAGGCAACAAAAATACGTACTTCAGTAAGGAAAAAATAATAATTTCAGAAAGAAAATGTAGGGCACAAGAAACAATGGTAAGCAGAGGAACTGAAAAACATGTTTACAAATTTTAAAAATCACTGAATTTAAAAATAATAATAATAGTTGGAGATGATTTAATAATAAAGTTAATATACTAGATAATAAGATAGAAGGGTGATGATGAGTATTTGTGTTCTACTGTCTTGCATTGTTCAGAAAAATAGATATAATGATTAATATTAGACTT
>NW_012149952.1:5619087-5627156 GCF_000956105.1 Propithecus coquereli
CTAAAATAATAATAACAGCTACCTAACATTATTCAATTTATTAATTTAGATATATGCATATTTAGATGTTAAGTTAGCCATGTTGATTATCCACTTTCATTTCATGAAGCCAAATAGTGTTTTCATCTTACTGGATCACTTTTTGTATTATCTAACTTAATTTTCCAGAATACATCATTTTCACTTCCAAATAGTAGCAGAGATAGAACATTTTCAAAATACTTACATGATATTGTCTCTGGAAAAAAACGTTCTCAGAAAACAAATACCTGTAGGCATAACATGCATAACAGTCCATTTTTTCCATTAATCTATGGTTTAACATAGTGATTAAAAGTATAAGCTCTGGAGCTTGATCAGTTAACATTTATTGAAGACTTATTATGCACCAAGCCAATTAATTTTCACAATAACCTTTTGGGATATTGTTATTTAGCTTCATTTTTGGATGAGAAAACAAGGCTCAGAGAACTTGAGTAATTAACAGCTAGTAAGGATCTGATGGCAAAGCCCAAGTGTCTCTACTTTAGCAGCTCCTATCATGAAGTTTCTACCCAGGGACAGGCTATAAAGAATCTGGTAGAAGGTGAATGTTTGCCCAGAGTCCTTGTCAATGCTGTCAAAACAAAACCTTATGTTTTGAATTTACCCAATGACTTCAGATGATTTTAACACCCAGGGTTCCAGAGAATTCAGTTGTCTTTGCCAGAGTTTCTCATATTGTCTTTTTTTATTAATATATAATATTTGTGCATATTTATGGGGTACATTTGATGTTTTGTTACATTCATAGAATGTGTAATGATCAAGTCAGGAAATTTAGGGGGTCCATCACCACTAGTGTTTATCATATCTATGTGTTGGAAATATTTCAAGTCTTCTAGCTATTTTGAAACATACAATAAATAGATTGTGGTTAACTATAGTCACCATACTCTGCTATTGAATATTAGAACTTATTCCTTATATCTAATTGTATGTTTGCATTCATTAACCAACCTCTCTTCATCGCCCCCCACCCACACACCCTTTCCAGCTTCTAGTATCTATCATTCTACTCTCTACCTCCATGAGATCAACTTTTTTAGCTCCCGCATGTGAATGAAAACATGTGATACTTGTCTTTCTGTGCCTGGCTTATATCACTTAACATAATGACCTGCAGTTCCATCCATGTTGTTGCAAATGTCATGATTTCATTCTTACTATGGCCAAATAGTATTCCATTATGTATATGTACCACATATTATTTATCCACTCACCCACTGACAGTTAGGTTGATTTCATATCTTTGCTATTGTGAATAGTGCTGCAATAAACATGGGGGTGCAGGTATTCCTTTGATATACTGATATCCTTTCCTTTGGATAAATACCCAGTAGTGGGATTGCTCAATCATATGGTAGTTCTATTTTTAGTTTCCTGAGAAATCTCCATAATGTTTTCCATAGTGTCTATACTAATCTACATTCACACCTACAGTATATGAGTTCACTTTCTCCTTGTCTGTTATTTTTTGTCTTTTTAATAATAGCCATTCTACCTGAGGTAAGATGATATTTCATTGTAGTTTTGATTTGCATTTCCTTGATGATTAGTGATGTTGAGCATTTTTTCATATACCTGTTGGCCATTTGTGTATCTTCTTTTGAGAAATGTCTATTCATGCACTTTGTCCACTTTTTAATGGGATTATTTATTTTATTAATCCCTTGTCAGATAAACAGTTTGCAAATATTTTCTCCCATTCAACAGGTTGTCTCTTCATTCTGTTGATTGTTTCCTTTGCTGTGCAGAAGGTTTTTAGTTTAATATAGTCCTATTTGCCTAATTTTGGTTTTGATGCCTGTGTTTTTGAGATCTTAGCCATAAAATCTTTGTCTAGACCAATGTCCTGATGTGTTTCTCCTATGTTTTTTTCTAGTAGTTTTAAAATTTCAGATACTATGTTTAAATCTTTAATCTACCTTCAGTTGATTTTTGTATTTAATATATGGTGAGATATAGTGGGCCAGTTTCATTCTCTGCATATGGATATCCATATTTCCCAGCATCATTTATTAAGAAGGGCATCCCTTACCCAGTGTATGCTCCTGGCACCTTTGTTAAAAATCAGTTAGCTGTAAATACGTGGATTTATTTCCGGGTTCTCTATTCGGTTCCATTCGTCTATTAGTCTGTTTTTATACCAATACCATGCTGTTTTGGTTACTATAGCCTTGTAATATATTTTGAAGTCAGGTAGTGTGATGCTTCCAGCTTTGTTTTTTTGCTCAGGATTGTTTTGGCTATTTAGGCTATTTATTGGTTCCATAAAAATTTTAAAATTGTTTTTTCCTATTTCTGTAAAAATGGCATTGACATTTTGATAGGAATTGTATTGAATACGTAGATCGCTTTGGGTAGTATGGTCATTTCAATGATGTTAATTCTTTTGATCCATGAGCATGGGATGTTTTCCATTTGTATCCTCTTCAGTTTCTTTCTTCAGAATTTTGTAGTTTTCCTTATAGAAGTCTTTCACCTCCTTGGTTAAATTTTTTCCTAGGTATTTTATTTTCTTTTGTAGCTATTGTAAATGGGATTGCCTCTTGATTTTTTTCTTAGCTAGTTCATTATTGGTGTATGAAAAGGCTACTGATTTTTGAATGCTGATTTTGTATCCTACAACTTTACAGAATTTATTTATCATAACTAAGAGTTTATTCATGGTGTCTAGATTTTTCTAGATATAAGATCATGTTGTTTGCAAAGAGGGACAATTTGACTTCCTTTTTTCCAATCGTGATGCCTTTTATTTCTTTCTCTTGGCTGATTGCTCTGGCTAGGACTTCCAGTACTATGATGAATGGGAGTGGTGTAAGTGGGCATCCTTGTCTTGTTCCAGTTCTTACAGGAAAGGCCTTTTTAACCTTTCCCCATTCAGTATGGTTTTAACCGTGGGTTTACCAAATATGGCCATATAAAGGCCATCCTCATCTGGTTTTGGTATCAGGATAATACTGACCTTGTAGAATGAGTAAGG
The DNA here is from genome assembly GCF_000956105.1 of Propithecus coquereli. Taxonomy (NCBI): domain Eukaryota; kingdom Metazoa; phylum Chordata; class Mammalia; order Primates; family Indriidae; genus Propithecus; species Propithecus coquereli. The sequence goes on from NW_012149952.1 coordinate 5,622,113, forward strand.
GAGAATTCCCTCTTCTTTAATTTTTTTGAATAGTTTGAGGAGAATTGGCACTAGTTCTTCTTTGTAAGTTTGGTAGAACTCAGCAGTGAAGCCATCGGTCCTGCACTTTTCTTTGTTGGGAGACATTTTATTACTGATTCAATCTTATTACTCATCATTGTTCTGTTTAGGTTTCCTGTTTCTTCCTGATTCAATCTTGGTAGGTTTTTGGTGTCCAGGAATTACCCATTTACTCTAGGTTTTACAGTTTGTTGGTATATAGTTGTTCATAATAGGCTCTGATGATCTTTCGTATTTCTGTGATAACAATTATAATGTCTCCTTTTTCATTTCTGATTCTTGTCTTTCCTTTTCTTGGTTAGTCTAGCTATCAGTTTATCAATTTTGTTTATCTTTTTTAAAAAACAACTTTTTGTTTTGTTCATCCATTATATTATTTTTTTTAGTTCTATTTCATTTAGTTCTACTCTGATCTTTATTATTTCTTTCTTTCCACTAATTTTGGGTTTGGTTTATTCTTGCATTTTTAGTTCCTTGAGGTACATCATTACATTGTTTATATGAAATCTTTCTACTTTTTTATATAGGCATTTATTGCTTTAAACTTCTCTCTTAGAACTGTTTTTACTGTATCTCACAGGTTTTGCTACATTAAGTTTTCATTTGATTCAACAGTTTTTTTAATTTCCTCTTTAATTTTTTCCTTGACCTAATGGTCATTAAGGAACAAGTTGTTTAATTTTTATGTATTAGTACAGTTTCCAGAGTTGCTCTTGTTATTGATTTCTAGTTTTATTTCATTGTGGTCTGAGAAAGTACTTGGTATGATTTCAATTTTTTAAAATTTGTTGAGATTTGTTTTGTGTCCTAACATATGTTCTATCCTGGAGACTGTTCCATATGCCAATGAGAAAAATGCATATTCTGCATTTGTTGGGTGAAATGTTCTGTAAATGTCTGTTAGGTCCATTTGCTATAAAGTACAGTTCAACGCCAGTTTTTTTTTTTTTTGCTAATTTTCTATCTAGATGATCTATCTAATGCTGAGAGTGGGGTGTTGAATTCCCAAACTATTATTGTATTGGAGTTTATTTCTTCCTCTAGATCTAATAATATTTATTTTATACATCTGGGTGCTCTGGTGTTGAGTACTATATGTTTAGAATTATTATTATCCTCTTGCTGAATTGATTCCTGTGTCTTTATATAGTGACATTCTCAGTCTCTTTTTCCTGTTTTTCACTTAAAGTCTTTTTTATGTAAGTATAGCTACTTATGCTCATTTTTGATTTCTATTTGCATGGAATATCTTTTTCTATCCCTTTATTTTCAATGTACATGTGTCTTCACAGGTGAGATGAGTTTCTTGTAGACAGCGTATAATTGGGTCATTTTTTCTACCCATTCAGTCAATCTACACATTTTATGAGAAAAGTTTAATCTATTTACATTCAAGGTTATTATCGACATGTGAGGGCTTATGCCTGTCATTTTATTAATTGATATCTGGTTGTTTTATATATTCATTTATATATAAATGTTTATATATTAATACATTTCTTTCTCTCTTACTATTTATCATTGTGGTTTAGTGGTTTCCTGTAGTGGTAACATTTGAGTCCTTTCTCTTCCTTCTTTGTGTATTTGCCCTACCAGTGGGTTTTATGCTTTCTCGTGTTTGCATGATGGTAGGTTTCATCATTTCACTTCCATGTATAAGACTTGGACCTCCCTGCAGCTTTCTTGGGTCCTGGCAATGGTAGTGTTGGGCCAGGCAGGTTCTCATGTCCCTGGGCAGCAGAAATGGGATGAGTAATGGGAGCAGCAGTGGTGGGACAATCCTTTGGTTCCCAAGCAGTCTGCACCGGTGTTGGCAGTGACTGAGATGGACTGGGTGAGCCAGTCCCCAGGCCCACAGATGGCATGTGCAGGTGGGTGCCAGCTGTAGTGATAATGGCAGGTTCAGCAGGCCCAACTTCAGGCCCTGAGAAGGAGTGCTCAGTGCCAATGGTGGTAGATAGGGCAGGGGATGCCCCAGGCCCTTGAACAGCTTGCTCAGGCACTGAGGGGAATGGAGGCAGGTCAGGTGAGCCTGCCCTCATGCCCCCCAGTGATTCTTGTGGGCCCTGGCTGTGGTAGACAGGGGTGGGGTGATCCCAATGACCTCCATAGAATTTGTAGGGAGGGGCAGCTGCTGTGCTATGGACCTGCTGCTGGGGAAGGCGGGGTTGCTTTCAGTGACAGCAACCATAAACAAATGGCTAGGGAGTATGCATTTCATCCCCACATGTTGGCTGAAGGTGGGTCAGCCCATCCTGAAGGTGTTTGTAAATGTAAAGAAACCCTGCTACTGGGGTCAGCAGGGTTGCTGCCAATGGCTCACACTTTGACCCTGGTGGCAGCAGCCAGCAAAGGTGCCTGGTCACAGGTCGGGGATGTCAATGGGGCTCCAGGAGTGTGGAGATGTGGGGGCTGTTGGACCCTAGCACAGGATGCAGTCTAATAGGGGCTCAGATCTCAAAATAGTGCCTTGCTATAGCTGCTTAGGACTCCAGGAGGGGATCAGACTCAGCATTAGCTCCCTCTCTGGGGTAATGCTGTTGTACAGTCTCTAATCAGCTCCCTATGTTAGTCTCAGGGCCCACATAGGTCGAAAGGCTGTCTTCGTGGCTAGGATTACAGGAGTCTGTGGTGGGAATGTGCACCACTGGGGGTCACTCACTTACCTTTTCCCCACATTTAGAAACCTCTCCAGGTTCCCAGCTGATCCCAGCTGGCTGAGCAGGCTGCCTCCTTCCCTCTCCTTTCTTGACTTAGGTGTTTCCTGTCACTTCTCTGTTGAATTCCAGCATTCTCTCTTAGATAATCTATTTGAAGTCTGACTATCTACTTGCTATTTTGGTTCTTCTTTGTGGAGGAGGCAAGTACCAGATGCCTCTAGTCAGCCATCTTGAAGCTCCTCTCCAGATTGTCTTTTTAGGAAGATTCCAGATTTACTAAATCATGAATAATCACCCTGGTGCTTCAGTTCCACAGACGACCTGGGACTGTTGGCTGACACAATGATCAGGTAGTAGGTAATAGATGACTGATGCTCTGGCAACAATGGAATAAAAAAATGGCATATACCCCAAAATGAAGACAATAGTAAAGAAACCATCCATAGATCAGAGTGATCAGTGAATTTCTAAAAATAGCAAGCAGATGTAGATGTAGTAACTGATGAAGTGGGGCAGAAGAAGCAATAACCTGGAGAACATATAAAGGAATACAGGCAAGAAAGGAATTGGTATGCCCTCTAGGATCCCAGAAAAGCTCAAAGTTCAGAAGCACCAGGGACAGCAAAAAGCAGGGGTGAGGTGTAGAACTGAGAACACAGGGATTAATTAAAAGTCTGTATATGGAAAACCTGACTCTTCCCAACCTCCAATTCCCCATGCATAGAAATATAGTCACCAGAATTCTATCCCAGGCAAGAGAAGGTGGCTTCTTCTCTGGAGGAATTAAACAGTTCTAGAGCAAAGCCCTCTCCCTTTTGATTGTTGGAGGCTCCCTAGAAGATCATTCTAAAGTGAAACATACCAGTTGATAAGCTGTATCCAAGCACAGAGGTCCCAAGCTGTTCTTTATATTTTATTGCATTATTCTTATGTATGAAGACACTCAGGGATCATCAGGCATTTGAAGAAATTTTGCAACGGAAAAGAGATCAATAATAAACAGAAAATGGCCCTAAGGGAAACAGCAATAGTTCATGGCATAAAGAGAACTTAAACATCAATAAGAACAAAACAATTTTAAATAGCATCCTCAGGGATTCAAGATATCGCATCCCTAAAACATGGACAAAATGCTATGAAAAAGGACCAATCAGTGAACAAAAGTGTGCTTGTGTAAATTCAAAATGTGATTTCCAAAATAAAATTTATACAAGGTTGAGCATAAAGTTGAGGAAATTTCCCATAAAATAGAATGAAGAGACAAAGAGATGGGAAATCTGAGCAAAATGATAAGGGACATAGAAGATCAATCCAAAAATTCCAAATCTAGATTAACAGCAGTTTCAGAAAAGAGAATAGAGAAAGCAGATGGGGAGAAGTTATGAGAACAAATAATGCAAGAGAAATTTACAGAGCTTCATGAAAAATAGAGTTTCTATTTCAAAGGAGTCCCCTCAAATGCCCAGGACAATGAATCAAAAGTACCCAACAATAAGCCACATCGCTGTGAATTCCAGAACACCAAAAATAAAGAGAAGATGTTAAAAGCTTACAAAAAGAAAACAATGGTGATCTACAAAGGTACAAGAATTAAAATGGCATATTTCTCATTAGCAACATTGGATACTAGAAGACAATTGAGCCATGCCTTCAAGTTCTGAAAGAAAAGTACTTTCAAAGGAGAATTTTATACCCACAAATTTATCAATCAAATGTGAAAATAGAATCAAAACATTGTCACTTAAAACTCAGAAAGTTTATCACTCACACATTCTTTCCTAGTAACTTACTTAAGGATCTATTCCAGCAAGAAAAAGTAGTAAACCAAAAAAGAAGACACTGAGATCCAAGAACCAGTGGCTCCACCCAAGGATTGTGGTAAAGAAAAATCCTAGGATGACTGCTGTCCATTAGGATCGGAGAGCAATCAGCCACATTGAAGTAAGGTCATGGAGGGCTCTAGGAGTGAAGTATCCATATAATACAATGGGAATTAAACAATTTTACACTATCCTTAAAAAACTGGAACCACCTAAGGAAATGATAAAGGCACACAATGCCCAGGAATTAGGAAAGCAACCAAGCAAGCAATAATTTAGGTAATAGAGTACCCATGAAGCCCTCTGGAAAGACCTGCTTATGGATGAAATCCATCTAGGCAAGAGGTAAGCAAAATAAAAATGTTCTAATTGGGGGTAAACTCACAACTGATGGATGCAGTGAGCACTGTAGAGGGGAAGGGCATGCCTCTAATCCTTGCTTGGGCGAGGCAAAGACATAAAATGTAACCAAAATGTTTGTACCCTCATAATATAACAAAATAA
>NW_012149952.1:5628021-5631744 GCF_000956105.1 Propithecus coquereli
AAAAATTGGTTCTATTCATCTATTACCTGTCTATATGCATACAATGAGATATCTGGCATACTATTAACCTCATGTTAATAGCACTTGTATCAGGGTGGTGAAATTTGGAATAGTTTTAGCTCTCAACTTTGTACTTTGAATTGCTAGAATTTTTTATAATGAGAACATACCATTTTTAAAAGAACAGTAAAGTCATTTTCAAAGGAGAGGATTAGAGTTAAAGGTCACCAAAGATCTCCAAGCTTTAGAACTTTATGATTTAGTGTTATATGAAGCAAACACAGATCCCTAATGTAGTTATAAAAGGCTCTACATTCTTTTTTTTTAAAAAAAATAATATCTCACTGAGTCATCTAGCCTCCTTTGATCACTGATCTTTGTCTAGGCTCAAGGCCTGTTGAAAAAACACTAGATGACTTCAGATAATTAACCTTAGAGGACAGTGTGTTCTCATCAACCAAAAGCAGTTTTTGAACACCAATGAAAATTTAAAAACAGGAAGAATATTATCTAGTCCAACAAAAATTAAGAAACATTAACTTATACATAAAATAGATTTAATATTCAAATGTAATGATGGTAAACTGTCCACTTAAGAGGCTGTAAATATAACTTACATTGTTATCCCTTTCTTCAAAACAAGGAGTCCAAATATATTACTGGTAGGAGTATCCACTATTCCCCTATCTCCCAGCTCTTGCATACCTCTATGTCTTTGCACACACACTAAGGCCTCTCCTTCATCTGTATTTGGCCAAATGCCATTTGTCCTGCAAAACTCAGTACCTCCTCCTACTACAGGTCTATTGCACTTGGTCTATACCTCTGTTATAACAGTTCTCAGGGCTGCCATGTATAATGGTGCAGGTTGCACACTACACAAGGACAGTCAGATGGGGGAGCAAGTGGGAGCTGAAATCCAGCCTGAGCTGAGCTGCCAAGCCAGCTGCACCTGCAGGAGGACTCTTTACTAAATTTGCACAAAGTTACCCTGCAGGTTTGTGTTGACTCTTACAGTTGTTTGGATTGCAATCAGAATTCACTGCTCTTTCTAGACTGTGAACTCATCAAGGGTAGTGACTGTGCAGTGTTCACCCCCAGCATCCCTCAGTGCCTGACACAGAGTAGAAACTTAGCGTCTGTTTAATGGATACCGAATAAATATAAACAGTTTTCTTAAGCTCTTAACATTACAGCGAAAACAAGTGTCAGAAATTTTTCTCTCCTCTTATGCTGAAAAACATATTTTTAAAGTCATACAGAAAAAAAAAGAAAACTAACAGTGAATAGCTAGTGAGTAGCATCTGCATGCTAGGAATTTCATACATATAGTCTCATTTTTATGCTTTCTATAACCCTACCCATTAAGTTTTATTAGGAGTTCAACATATTTAACAACCAGTACAACATGGACACCCACCAATCAGAGTGGACACTGGTCCAATCAGAACAGAGCTTGGCGTTTAATTTACAGACCAAGGGGCTCTCCTCAAAACAGTTAATTCAGCTACAGTACTTGGGTAGTGCAGATGTGTTAGGTAGATAGTGAAGGATTCCAGGTCTCCTAGGGACAAAAGTGGATGCCTTGCCTTCGTACTGCAGTTGCCCTACCTGGGAAGAAGAACAAGGGTGGGCCACAGGCGTTGCCCCCGCCTTGGTGTTGCCCCAACCTTAATCCTGTCCCTAGCACTGCCATACCTGGGGGAGGAGGGAACACCCTAGTAATCTACCAATCAGAATTTAGCATGCCAACTGCAAAAGAATGGAGAGGACCCTCTAGCCCATGGGCCAAGTAGCATAGGTACAATAGAGTCTGGAAGGTGACTTAGGACAACCTAAGGCTAATTATCACGTCATTAGCTTAAATGTGGTTCACCCCTGAAATGGGCTTTCAGAGAGGCTCATGGGAGATCTGCATGCACAGTAAGACTCAGGCCATACAACTCCCAACTGTCCAAAGTGGTTCCATGGTGACATTTGAACCACAAGGAGGTGGTCCGGACACTATGAAACAAGACCTAGACCACAACCAAGATCTCTTTTTGCTAACAAGGGGTCCCATCATCATCTGTGGCATATGTATCTTGCTCTGTAAACCTATATCTTGCTCTTTCTCTATAATCCTATCTAGCTCCCCCTCAATAAATTTCCCCCTGTGCTTGCCTTAAAAAAAAAAAAAAAAAGAACAGAGCTTGGCTGTAAACAACTGTTCCACCCATGCTGGTAGGTATCAACTGAATGTCAGCCCTGAGTGTGTCATCCCCACATTACAGATAGGCAATTGAATGCTTAGAGAAGTTAGTTAAGTGGAGAAGCTAGGACAGGATCCCAGATGAGTTTGATTCCCAAATCCTGTGTTTTTCCCCCATACCATGATACAGCTAACTTCATCTCTAAAGCCTATCAGAAGTGTGGGAACTTGGTCTAAGTTTCTTGACATCTGGTGCAATGTCTATTCACTAGACTACTTCACCTCCCCAAAGAGGAATAATCATAATTTATAACTCTAAAGTAATGACCCTCATTCAACAAGTCATACACAAGTAGTCACGTTGCTTTATAGTCATGCTTCATATCTTAATAAATCTGAGCAGTACATTTTTATTACTTTATACATTGAAGGGGTTAGCAACAGGAAACAATTCTTGAATAATACTCCTGATTCCCTCTGCATTTTCTAAAGTCTTTATTCTTTAAATTTGAACTACATAATGCAGTTTCCTTCAGCAAATACACCTCAACTGCTAAAGAATATACCAAATGTAATTTTGTTCTGTGAAAGTTCGGGGCAATTGTTTACACCCTACACATTTTCCTATTGGTTTATGAATTCTAGAGTGTTTCAAGACATTGTATGTTTTATAAATATATGTTCATTCTGGGACCCTGTTATTTACTCAATCCTTGTATCAGCCATTGCATAGCACCATGGCCACATACTAATGCTAAATCCCTACTAGGAATGAAAACATTCAACAATGTTTGGTTTGCTTTGAGGTTGTTTTCCATCACAGCCCTGTAGGAGATTCTAATAAATTAGTTTCTACTATGAAATCAGTTCTTTTCTGTAAAGGAAATGGGAATTTTTTCCTTAGGTCAGTTTTACTGGAACACAGTACTAACCTACAGGCAATCTAATCATTTTGATTTGTGACCAAAATTTATTTTCCTGGCAAGAAGATAGTAAACCCAAGCAAAGAGTCACTTTTAAAATGCTTTTTTAGAGACACAGTTTCTTCTTTTTTTATAGAAATAAATTGTGAATGTTTTTAAAATGCAAAATTTATAGCAAGACATGTTGAAATTGCTTTAGAACAAATCAACTGAACTATGAAATACATTATTTACAACTACACTGATGAAAGAACACATAGAAAATATTGTAGATATGACTTTTGTAATGTAAGTTTTGGATCCTCTTTCCATCCAAGTTATGGGATGGCATTTGAAATATTTAACAACCAGAACGGCACAGACATAAGCCAATCAAAATGGAGGGCAACCCTAACCCTGGAGAAGCAGCCTGGAATCCTCTTCTATGCCACAAAATAACCCATTAGTTTCTGGGTAGTAAGAAGCCATTGAGGGTCCCAGGAAAGGATCAGGTCAGCTGGGGTGAGGGAAGGCATTGGAGAGGCTCAGGAAAGGAACTATTTTCTAATCACTAGGAGGTATTCAGCATTTTAATAACAAGTTCAGATGCTTATTAAATAACTACTAGTA
>NW_012149952.1:5631794-5632410 GCF_000956105.1 Propithecus coquereli
CCTTCCTTCTGTTCCATGCCTAGAATGTAGACACGATGAGTAGAACTCCAGCAGCCACCTTATGACCTTGAAAATGAAAGTCACATACTTAGCATGGCAAATCAGGAAGCCAGAGGAAGATAGATCCCTAAATGATGAGTTCATGGAACCCTCACCATGACTTACTCCTACCTCCAGTCTTCCTTTAGGTGAGAGACTAAATCCTTATGTGTTTAAGTCACGATAGTCAGGTCTCCATTAACTAGCAGTCAAACACAATTTTTAACTGATTCCTAGAACTAAAAGCAAATGATACAGACCTTAATGATGTAATATATTATTGTATAAAACAAAAATTGGAAGAGAAGAGCAAAAAATATGTGTGATTTCCTCATCTTTCAAAGCAGGGAGTCAACCAATATTATTTAAAATTGAAAAAAAGAAAGCAAAAAACACAGTAACACCAACCTCTTGATTTTTTTCAATTTTTTTCTTCAACCTTACAGGGATCTGTTAGAAACTGATATTCATTGTAAGGAATAAATGTTTTCCCAAAGTATATAGTTCCTTCCATTTTACCTCATTTTCTTTTTATTCTGGTAAATTACAGTAAAAGTAAATTAAATAATGAATAATT
>NW_012149952.1:5636145-5639505 GCF_000956105.1 Propithecus coquereli
AGTATAATTAAAAATAACCAGTATGGTAAGTACCATCTGAAAATCAACCCTGCCAGTCCCTACACTGTACTCAAAATGTCCATCAATGCCTGCCAGACCCTTTGTCCAACTACTCTACTTTTAGCCCCTACTACCTAGGCAGCCATGTTATATACCATATTAGTCTGCCTTTCACTGGCCACAGCCAAAAGGACTCAGAATGGACTCACAACCCAAGCAGAAATCCATATGCCAGCCAGCAACTCTTGACATGGCTGACACAAAAAAATAAACTGGCCAGCCAGTTAGACTGCCAGTCTTGGAAATTTGAGTTAGGAATCATGAAAAGATTGATGCAAGCGGTGTTAGTCCTTTTCTGACAGGAAATGAGAATGGGAGTGGTGATAAAAAGCATCACTAAATACACAGAGGATGAGAGGAGGTAGGGTTGGACACAAGTAGTAGCAGTTAATCCCAGAAGTGAGTATGAACATCACAATCAGCACATGAGAAGAATGGCAATCCAGGTGCCAGGAGAGACAGAAAACTGGGAGACTACTGCTTTGGGTTTACAATCAAGGGGTTCCAAGGAACACAACTGGCAGATGACCTAGAGAAATAAGTTCTCCTGGATTGAAACTATCATACAGCAACACAACAACAAAACTCCACTTCTGCTCAACCCCCAAAGGCCTGATTCAAGCTAGCACCCTAGAACAGCAGTTTGCCAAGTGTGATTTCTGAACTGGGAGCATCAATATCACCTGGGAACTTGTTAGAAATGCAAATTCCTACTGAATCAGAAACTCTAGAGGTGGGGCTCAGCAGTCTGGGTTTTAATAACCCTTCCAAATGATTCCAATCAAAGATCAAGTTTGAGAACCAACCCCTCAAGGTAACTTTGCCCAAGGTGCCAGCATTACCTGGAAGTGGACTGCTACTGCCCTTAGAGCATCTCAGGGGTAATCCTCCCAGAGGAATATCTTCCAGTTGGTCAGATTTGCTGATGAAGGAGCTCCTCTGCAATACATTTATGCTTACTGGTTCCAGGATATAATTCAACATCCCCAAGCAGCTGCAGGATACAATATATTTTCTGAACCAACAATGATAGGCAGCCCTAGGAACTGAAAATTTGAAGATGCCCCCTAAAGATTATAGACAGAGACTGACAGGCAGCTTTTAATGTGATCCTTTCACATCACTTCTAGATGAAACTGGGTTGTCTCTCTCCCGGAAGTGGAGGAAGCACATGTTTGTGGTTGAGGTGTAATAGGTAGATGATTTTAGGCAGAGAGATCTGTAGTATTGTATATAGGAGAAAGATTAGTGTACTAATGAGCAAGAAATAGACTACAGGGAGATGTCAATTACTGCCTGTTAGTCCACTGCCTGCCTGAAACCTCTGCTGCTCTTGCTGCCAAGTTTTATGTCACATGATCTTGCCCTCTAGCCATAGGGTGTACCCCTGGCCCAGGTAAAGCCAAGTCAATTGAGGCACTTACCTACAAGGTGATCTGATGCAGAAGATGATCTATACTCATATGATTCTCCCACTCAAAAATCTGAAGACTGCAGCAGTTAGAAATGAAAGTTAGAGTTTACCAAAAATTCCCTGAGGAAGAGAAGGATCTATGAAGGATGATGGCAAGGCAAAGTAACAATAAAAGCCAAATGCATTGCACAACATGGGGTTCTAAGAAATAAAATCAGTAGGCCATCCATTAAGGCTATGGAGACATACAGAGAGAAGCAGAGATGCTGAGAGAGAATGACAATGACAGAGACATTGAGAGAGATATCATGTAGCCCTGGAGAGAGATGGAAAGCATAACTGCCTGGATTCCTGCTGGCTGATTTCCTTACAATATCCACCTTTTCTTATTTAGGTCGTCACAGTGAGTTACTAGAGTGCCTATTTAAATTAGAGGACTATTTAAATTAGTTTCAGTGTAAGCAAGTGAGGACAAGTAACAAAGGGACAGAGACTCAGAATCAATGAGAGGGGCAAAGACAATGAAAGAAACAGACAGAGAAAGACTCCCTGTGGATGCAAAGCTTGAAGAGTATTCTGTCAGAGAAGGGGTCATGGCCACAATCCCTTCTCCCTGGGGTTTAACCTGAAGTCCAGTTAAAAATGAATAATGTACTCACCATCAAATTGGTGTTAACTAATCAACACTTAAGTGCACATATAGAAATAACATTCATCGGGTGTTGGGCAGATGGGAGTGGGGAGGAGGGGATGATGGGTGCGGTGTGTACCATCTGGGAGATGGACACGCTTGAAGCTCTGACTTGGGTGGGGCAAAGGTAATATACGTAACCTAAACATTTGTACCCCCTTTAATATGCTGAAACAAAATTTAAAAAATGAATAATGAACAAATGAATGAATACACAAATGAATAAATACTAAATAAATAAGTACATTTTAAATGAATCCATAAAGTTAATGACATTTGTCAGGATGGACAGAGGTGACTCCAGCCAAGGTCCGGTGGCAGAAAGAGCAACAGAGCTTCTGAGATCAAATTACTACGAGTAGAAAGAGGTGACAATAGTGGGCCAGCCCTTGTCCCTAGCCATGTAGTCAAAGAGGAATGGACGGTCTGGATCTGTGAGGTGACAAACCCAGCAACTCAGCTCTTCTGGTGTCCTGAACGAAAGTTAGTTAATGTTTCTAAAGAGCTCAAGTGTTTAAATTCCAGACCAGTTTTTGCTGAAGCACCTTTGCTCCATAGTAGCCTGAGTGAGGATCTCACTTAGGTGCCAGTGAGATAGGAGTGGGGGTGTTTTGCCCCAGACACATCAATTTAGTCATAATAGGTGACAATGCACAGTCCAGCACCAGCCACAGCAACACTGGCAATCAAGGGATCACAGACCTTGCCAATTTGGTGGCAGCAAAAGCAACATGAAAGCCTGTTCTGAGGCAAACAGCCTAGGTAGCAAAGGTGGAGGTCTCCTGCTTTGAAACGGCTTGTCTTGAGTGATGGAATAAGGATAGTAGGACCTTCTCTGGACCTCAGTAAATATGTTGGACCTCGGGGTATTCCCAGACAACACAGGACATTTTGATTTTCACTGCCTGTTTTTGGCCCTGCCATTTTAACCCCAAGGGCATTTTTGTTCTGCATTTTGCTCTTTCCTCCACTCAGAGTATGGACCATTCTGGCTGTAAGAATTCATGATGGGACGGGCGCGGTGGCTCACGCCTGTAATCCTAGCACTCTGGGAGGCCGAGGCGGGTGGATCGCTCAAGGTCAGGAGTTCGAGACCAGCCTAAGCAAGAGCGAGACCCCGCCTCTACTAAAAAAAATGGAAAGAAATTATCTGGACAACTAAAAATATATATAGAAAAAATTAGCCGGGCATGGT
>NW_012149952.1:5640530-5642127 GCF_000956105.1 Propithecus coquereli
TCTCTACCAAAAAATGGAAAGAAATTAATTGGACAGCTAAAAATACATGTAGAAAAAATTAGCCGGGCATGGTGGCGCATGTCTGTGGTCCCAGTTACTCGGGAGGCTGAGGCAGGAGGATCGCTTGAGCCCAGGAGTTTGAGGTTGTTGTGACCTAAGCTGACGCCACGGCACTCGCCCCAGGCAAGAGAGTGAGACTGTCTCAAAAAAAAAAAAAATCCATTTGTACTCAAATTTTTATAACAGCACAATTCACAATTGTGAAGATGTGGAAACAATCCAAGTGCCCACCAATACGTGATGGGATTAATAAAATGTGGTATATGTATACCATGGAGTACTACTCAGCCACAAAAAACCATGGTGAACTATTACCTTAGTAACAACCTGGATGGAACTGGAGACTATCCTCCTATGTGAAGTATCACAAGAATGGAAGAACCAAAACCATATGTACTCACTACTAAATTGAAATTTATAGATCAATACTGATGTGCACATATAGTAGTAAAATTCAGTAGAAGTCAAGCAGGTAGGAAGGAGTAGAGGGGATGGGTAAATTCACGCCTAATGGGTACAATGCACACTATAGGGGTGATGGACACACTTATAACTTTAACTCAAACTGTACAAAAGCAATTCATGTAACCAAAACATTTGTACCCCTGTAATATTCTGAAATTTTAAAAAAAATCAACTTTACTAGAAGTTTAATTCAATGCCCCTATTTTCAACTCATAGGATTCCTTTGAATGTAATAGAGAGTTGACTCCCAGAAATCAGCTAAGCCCATGAGATGCTGAGCCCAACCCAAATTGCCAACCCACAGAATTGTGAGTTAAATAAATGGTTGTTTTAAGCCACTAAGTTTTAGGGTGTTTAGTTATGTAGCAAAAGCTAACTGATAATAAAGCCTAACTAAAATAAAGCCAAACCAAGCATAGTTGTCTTCAAAGGCTAAAGCTGGTAATTCTGAATACAACTCTGAATTTTTTCCTTCAGCATAGTAACTCCAAATCCCTGCATCCTGAGAGATACAATCACTAGTTCCAGTTCCATGAGACTTAGGCAGTACAGCTTGCCAGGCCACAGTAACCTACCTCACATTGTGGAAGGTCTCCACATGAGGAAAAGTACGGCATGAAAATTATTTGCATATAGTTTATGTTGCTTTTTTTTAAGTACAAAATAAAAGCAAATCTTTAAAAAAACATAGTCCATTCATATTCAAATTTTAGCAGTTGTGCATTTATAGTAGCATATGAAAGTATCACTTTTTCTCCTAATATCATACCCTGCAACAGCTGCTATTTCCCAGAAGACACAAAATATTGTGATACTACAGTACAGTAAACTGTTGTCTCAAGGACTCAAGTTCACTGATAAGCAGTCTTATCAATAATCACAAAATATGGTAGACAATAAGAAATCTCATAGGTCTCTGAGGTATCTCCAAATTCTTTCCACGGAGGTTGCACTAATTTGCAGTCCCACCAGCAGTGTAAAAGTGTTCCTGTCTCTCCACATCCTCACCAACATTTGTTGTTTTGTGTTTTTTTGATAGAGGCCAATCTCACCGGGGTTAGGTGATACCTCA
>NW_012149952.1:5642992-5651025 GCF_000956105.1 Propithecus coquereli
GGGGGAACCAAGGGCAACATATGTAACCTAAACATCTGTACCCCATAATATGCTGAAATAAAAGAAAAAAAAATCTCATAGGTCATACAATTCTCACAAGAAGTTATCAAGTTTTTACTCTATAATGGTACCTCTCTTGATACCTTTTGTATTGGTCAATGTTCCAGCCACGTATCAGCATGTAATCAACCATAGCCTGTAGCAACTGATCTGGTTATAGAAGCTGGGCATGTGAGAAGTCTAAGCATAGTATCCATACTGATTTCCAAGGGAAGGGGCTCAAAGCTCCTCTCTGGTCTGCTCCCCAGCCTCCTGCCCAAGTAGTGGAGGAGTGCTGAATTAATGGGTAAGATTCCTGGGCACTCTTGAATAGTGAGTGGAGCCTTGAGAACGTAAACAACCCCATATGGGTAGAAAGCCTCTTTCTGGAATCATTCCCTCTGGAGCTGGTAGCTGTGACTTGTTTTCCTCATTGGAATGCCAAATTCTGAGATTTGATTTTGGCTTAAGGGAAATGCTAAGCCATTCATCCTGTTTCAATTCTGAGTTCCACGCTGTCTCTACTCTAAACCTCCTGTGGTCAAGCCCAGCTTAATAGAGTACTAAACTGGGGCTTAGGGCCAATGTCTCAGTTAATAAAATGTTACTTTGCTTCCTTTGCCATTCTTTGTACACATGCATCCCTTGTAGAACACACAAGGATGGTAGGGTCAAGGCACAATTTAAATATTTCTGAGTCCCCTGGCCAATTACCACTGTAATTTATCCCTTAATGGTACCTGGATCTCACTTCCATCCCTAAAACTGACATGGTCTCAGAAGACAGAGCAACTATATTCCCCAGGAACCAACATTTGGGGAGTAAAGTCCCACAAAAGAGATTGAAGTTCAGTTCTCAAACTTGAAATGTTGCTGATGTAAGCCCAATATATAATCTCCCATGTATAATAGGCAAGTGCTGGTATTGGTACAAATATTCATTTTAGGAGCTAGCCTAGCCTTGTCTATGACTTCAAACTGCAGGAGCAGCAAGCTTCCACATGAGCTACATTTCCCTAGAATAAGAATTCCCAGTGTGTGATATTTTTGGCCTATTGGATCACTAGATCCAAATACTTATACAGCCAACTAGATGGCAGGCCCAATTCTGTTCCTCTGAATCTTGTTTTAACCTAGATCCAAAGATAAAGAGAGAATGACGGTGAGATAAAATTCTGGGGTGTCATGGGCCTTCTCTAAAGTTTTCTGAGTCCTTTCCCCACCATATGTTCTCACATTGACTCCGATTTGAACATTGTATAAACCTTAATATATGAATTTTTGGAGAGAAAATAAAGAGTTAAAAAAAAACCCTTAGTGATTTGCAGGGCCTAATCAGGAGACAACACTGCTCATTGCAATTGCTTTCCTCATCAGGAATCTTCAGTAAACATTGGCCAAGCATCTAATTACGGTTGTGGATTTTGGAGACCTTAGAGTATCAGTGAAATCACTGAAGGGAAGTAGAGTTCACTAATAAAAAGGTGATTAAGGCCCTTACTACATGGAGAAAGTAGCTTACTCTTGGACTGAGGTGAAGAGAAAAATTTAATGAAAAAAAAAAAAGCAAGACCAGAAGTCAGTAAGGCATTAAATAATGGCTATACCTAGAATGCCTTGGCTTTGAGAATTGGGTTGGCCTGGAAATACTTAAAGGCCCTTGGTCATCAGGTAGTGATTATAGGATATTTTAAATGAACTAAAAACCCTTGTCCAGGAGATAGTTTTAGCTTTAGAAGTGGTGGGAGGCAAACTAGGAAAGAATTAGGAAAAGAAGAAAGCTTGAGATCTTAGAAACCAGGATAAATGTATATGAAAAGAGAAAGGGATATACCTACAAAAATACACCCAGACCTCAGACCTAATTGCAATCATCCCTCATGAAGGCATGAAAGTAAGAAAGGCCATCTACCCAACTGTAAACAATATAGCTAACACACATTGGGAAACAGTAGACGGAATACCATGGCAATCTTAGTAGAAAAGGGGTAAATTATCATATTTAAGCAATGCTCTGATGGCCAGTACAAAAGTAAATGGCCAGTACAAAAACAAATGCATGTGGAGAATTACAGTTGATTTTAGAAGAGGGCTGAATAAGGTACCAATCCCAAATAATGATGATGGTCACATTCCAAGTATTCTAGCAAAGGTGGGACCTCATGTAAAGATCTTTTCTGTCTTGGATATAACAAATAGGCTTTGGTATTCACCACTGAAGGAGATATGATAATTAAAAACTGTATTCATGATGGGAGGTAGACAGTGGTGCATGAATAGTGCTATCAACTTCCCATAGATATATGGAGACTCTCAAAAACAACCCACATAATTTGGTAATCTAACATATTGATGATTTCTAACATCTATATCACAGGAAGATCAGAAATTAACCAAGCGTGAGACTGCAAACTAGTACAACCTCTATGGAAAGTAGTATGGAGATACCACAAAGAACTAAAGGAGACCTACCTTTTGATCCAACAATCCCCTTACTGGGCATCTACCCAAAGCAAAAAAAGACACTTTATAAAAGACACCTGCACTCAAATGTTTGTATCAGCACAATTCACCGTTGCAAAGATGTGGAAACAACCCAAGTGCCCATCAGTACATGAGTGGATTAATAAAATGTGGTATATGTATACCATGGAGTACTACTCAGCCATAAAAAACAATGGTGAACTAATACCTCTTGTATTAACCTGGATGGAACGGCAGCCCATTCTTCTAAGTGAAGTATCACAAGAATGGAAAAACAAAAACCACATGTACTGATGAAGTCACTAGGAAAATAGATGAGAAAACCTGGTAACACTAGGCTTCTATAATGGTTAATATACCATTGGTGAGAAAGGCCAATACTTGGTCCAGTTATCTAAATGAGCCACTGGTATGAGAAAGGGGGTACCAGCTGGCATCAAAAATATTTAAAGAGACAGCAGCCTGGGCACCAGCTTTGGCCTTACCAAATACTTGGGAACATGGTAACCTCTGTCTCATAATAATTCCCAATACCATAGCTATGGATGGTAAAATCTCATTTGTTAATGGAGAGAAATCAGAACCTAGTACTTTGTATCAGTGAAGAAGATCCTGATTCAGTCATAACACCCACTGACTGTTCACAGAGGGTGTAGATTTTATAAGAACAGATCATTATTCCCCTACACCTTTCTACGAAATTACTAAGGGCAAAGAAGAGCTATGTATACGAGTATCTTAATTTGGGTTCCCTTAGAAGCAGATCCTTAGACAAAGATTCTAATGCAAGTAGTTTGTTTAGGAACTGGCCTCAGGGAACATGCATAAGAGAGTAGGGAAGTTATATAGAGAAAGGAAAATAGTCAATGAAGAGCACGTTATCAAGAAAGCTACTACTGTAGGTGATTGGAGCTTAATCTCATGGGTAAACTATGGGGAACCATAAAAATCACAAACTTTGGTTACTTTGCTCAAGAGGTGAGAGAGCCAGGGTACGCAAACACCAACTCCCATCAGTTTCTGACTGAGAGCCACTCCCAGAGGTGCTAACCCCTAGCTCTTCCGGTCTATCATGCAGAGGTGGGAGAAGCCTTCCAGGCTTCTGAAAAAGCCCTCAGAGAGATACTGGCAGTTAAAAATCAGCTGGAGCAAACAGAAATAAGACTGAGGGATAGGGGGCGTGACAGTCAGCGTTAGCTATGTATATTTGAACCACAGAAAAATCTTACTCCTTTTCTATTGGGGAAAGTAGCTTAGGCAGATTAGATGAAGGAGATATGGGGTGGAATACTTATAGACATTTGAAATTTGATGGCAACTTAAGGATTTCAGGAGTTGGTAAGAACACCTGGAGAGAAAGCAATGTGGACACCAGCATTAACCATGGGCTTTGAAACTGGCCTGGGGATCTTAGTTAGCTGCATTGACTACTGCACCATAGGACGGGGTGGCTAACAGACCACAGTGGGGACCCTTGCCAGTAATTTGGAAATAACAACACATTATTTTGATATCAGTGAAGTTTCACCAGTTGGGTAGACACTTTTCAAACCAAACAGCAACTAAGAAAGCTGCAAAGATTTTAGTTCAATAACTTCTCTTAACTGGGAGGTCTCAAAGAAGCAAATATGGAGACATATTTCATGGGAAACTTTTATAATCTGACAAGAAACTGTGCAATAAAGACTGAGATACAAATGGCTCTGACGAAAACAAGAGATTACTGAGCTCAACACCTTCTTTTGATTCTAAGGAAATTAGGACCCGAGTATCCAATGGATCAAGACAGATGCTTTATGAGGGCCTCTGTGGAAGCCCTAGGGTTTAGGGGAAACCTATTCACCCTTTATCTTCTACAAATAGAGGCCTTGAGTGAAGGAAGCCACTCAGGGTCCCTGTTCCTCTGCTAGCTTTCCTCCATGTACATTTTCCAAACAAGGAATCGAGTTGGGTCAGATTCCAGTACAATTATTAATTGGACCATTTTTGCTCGTGAGCAGGGTCATTGTGCTTTTATAAAATTCCATTCATGTATACAGCACTCTCTCCTGCTTCCTGTGGCCTCCATGAAGCTGATGTGATAAATTGACTATCCAGATTTCTCTTCCCAACATGGCAGCCAGGTTTAGGGATACTATTCCATCAGTCTAGGGCTCTTTTTTGAAATGGGATTTCTTTGTTGGGACTTTTAAATTTCTATGGGAGTTTAATTTCTCTGGAAATTTGACAGTAAGTATTTTATATTTCCAACATGGTATTATTTGTACTATGCTATCATCTGGCATTCATTGTATGGTTCTCCTTGGTAGGCTAGGTTCAACTGTGTAGCTGTACATACTTTAAGATGAGAAATAGAATAGGTGGTAAATGCTTCACTAAATATTAATATAGTGTGCTCTTTAAGTCCTCAATGAAATCATTTCACAAGTTTCTAAGGATGACATCAGAAGCATTAACTGAAGGCGCTGGGGAGCTGAATTTCGACATCTCTTTGTTCCAAGGCAGGCTCCTAATAGCCATGATATTGATCAGGGAAATGGCTCCATCAAAAGGCTGGAAGAACTTACCTGCAGATTTTCTCCCCTAAGGTAGAAAATCACATACAGCTCAGCCATTAACCCTTTGGGGTTAATAGAGAAAGAACAGTAAGTAGAGACTGTTAAATTTCCACAAAGGAGTTCAAACATCCTAACTGTACCTGCCCCCACCCCATCTTTATTCCCAAGAAAGGATGAACTGATTGGTAAGAATCCAGGATCCTCATTAGGCTGATTTCTAGTACACATAACTTAGGGTTATCAGTAAAACCCCATAACTTGGGGTTATCAGTAAAAACCTCTTGGGTATTATTTTCTCCAGCTTAGGTGACTGACTGTAGCTTTTCATAACAGTGGAATAGAAAATTCTGAGGTTTGATTTTGGGCTTAAGAGCTCTAGATTGGAGTTTGGAGCCAAAGCACCAGCTAGTGAAGTATTATTAAATACTTTGCTTACCTTTGCTTCCTTTGTGGGCCTTACAGAAAAGGTAGTTAAGCCAAGGACAGATTTGGGTATCTCTGGGTCCCTTGATCTAGTATCATCCTAACCTTGTCTCTTAATAGCACCCCAATTTCACCCCAACCCCCAACAGAGTATAAGAATGTAAGTTCGAATCATGCAAACAGTAAAAGGAATCCAATCAAGAGCATGGCAGTTAGAAATATGAAATCTGAACAATGAATGAAAACTTAGAAGAATTTGTAGATTGTCATTCTAGACGATCTATTCCTATGCTGCAGAACCCTTATGAGAAGACTGAGGATGCGAAAGATGCTGACTTACACACAGGGGCTACCCAGGGTTTGCCAGTGGTACACTAAATAGAATCTGATAAGAAATGCAAAAGATCTTGATAGAGGGAAGAGACTACTCTTTAGTGGTCCAAACCTTGTTTTGGTAATTAACATCATCATCCTGCATTCCCATCTTTGTTTATTTGCTGTGTATTTCACACTAGATTCTGATCCATTTTCTTCATTCTTATAATGTGACCTTGACTCTGATTAATTCCACGCTAACAGTTTCATTGACAGACCCAGGTTCTTTCCTGAACTGACAGCCCCTGTGGCAGAGGCAGTAATGTAAGACATTCCATTTTTTCCCCTACATCTGCCAGCCCTCTTGCAAGTAGATAGGACCACATGACCAGCTGCGACCAATGAAATGTAAGTAGATGTGACATGTCACTTCTGGACTGAGGCAGTAAAGAGCCTACGTGAGATTCTCCAGCCTCTCACTTTCTCCTACAGTGCCAACTGAAAAGGCCACATGTCCTTGATGATGCAGCTACAAAAGAACAGAGCCTCAGTCAGTCTGGAACCTTGAGTGACTGTGTGGAACAGATCCCTTCCCATTTCCACATCCCTATGACCTGTGTGGGATACGTAGTGTGAGTGAAAAACAAACTCTTGGTGTGTAAAACTTCTGACACTTTGAGATTGTTACCTGGGCATAACTGTATTCTTAACAAATACAGCCCCGCTTCTGCACGCACAACACCTATTCCGTACTCTTAACTTAGTTGTTAATAAACCTACATGTTACATCCAGACTCCTCTGAACTGGCTCTATGGACGGAAGATCACACACAAGTCAGCAAGCAAAGCTTTAGCTTTCAACCAAATACGTAGTAGTGAGCAATACAATTCAGTAAACACAACTACTTTCAACTGCACAAAAAACAGGAAATAATTAAATTTCTTATAGACATTTCTTTATTATATTTTCCCACTTGAATATTTAGAGAATAATTTAAATGTAATGCATACTGACAGCAAGCACAGTATCAAATATTAGGGTTTTTTAATATTTTCTTTTCTCACCCTTTATTCCCTTAGGAAAAAAATATTTAGATGACCTCAAAGAAACAATTATTATGCTAATCACAGTATGCAGTAACACATACAAGCCCAGACTCAATAGAAAAGAAAGCAACAAAGAAGTGAAAAACTCTTTCTCCTCAAATCATTTTAATCCGTTTTTCCACAGCCATATAAATTTAAAGTATGAAACAACAATAATACAGCTATAGAATCTAGGTTCTCTTTCAAAGCAGCGGCATATAAAACATAGAAAAGCTAAAACCTCAGCACAAGCTTCAAAAGAACAAGGACTGAGAGGATTTTGATGAAGACATGAAATGCACAAAATACAGTACACAAAAATACTAGAATGCATAAAATATAAAGCTACACATTTCAGGTAGAAAGCATTGTAAAATATATAAAATATGCAAGAAATCAAAACCAAAGAGATTTTTCTTAGAGTACCATGAATACACTGGAACTGGCAATTAGCATTTGAAGATGGGAACAAGAAAATAGCAGTTTCCCATTTAAAACTTTATTTCTAGGCTTTAGGATTTCACCTTCTTGACATCCTTCTTTCCAGAGCTCTCAGTAGCTGACTCTGCTTTTCTTTTCTGTGACTAAAATGGAAACAGATTTAATGTTCTGCTCCAATATGCACATTTTTAAATGGCCCAACAATGTTAAATCTAGGATGTAAATGCATTAAAAAAAAATTTTAACATGAATATTCACTTAAATGTTATACTCACAGTTAATGTTCTATATAGCCCAACAAACTATATAACCCAATGTAAAATAACCTTCAAAGACGTTTCTTTTTACGAAAAGACATAAAATACCCATCAAAAATAGTCATGAAGTATCTACTTACACATGGTATTATAAATGTACTCTTATCTTAAAGAACTACTTGATACCTAAAGTTTTCTGGGCAAAAGTTTGAGTGTTTAATTTTAAAAAAACTTATGATAGATTTTAACACACCATATTTCACATCTTCTATGATGCACATTGTTTTCACATTTTAGCATCTGTGCAATCAGGATGCATCTTACAATTAGTGAGAAATTATACCTGGCAGCATTTTTTCTCAGTGGTATATAAAATAATGCTGTGTCTTACAATGGAAGGCATCCTAGATTTGATGAAATATGGCAGTTT
>NW_012149952.1:5653010-5659365 GCF_000956105.1 Propithecus coquereli
AACAACCCCAACCAAAAAAAAAAAAAAAAGTCAAAGCACAGGAATAGAAAACTCACAAAAAATGTCCAAATATTAAAAAACAAGTTTCACTGCACTACTGATTAAAGAAATGTAAAGTAACAATGCCATCTTCGTCAATTTGGCAACATGTGCATGTCTGTGTGCATGTGCGTGTGTGTGGTGTACATATCCAATGTTGGCAATGAGATGGTGAAATAGGAACTCTCAATTCACTGATGATGGAGTGTCAGTGTTACTACCTGTTATGCACTGAACTGTGCCTCCCTACAATTCATATTTTGAAGGCCTAACCTCCACTGTGACCATATTTGGAGATGGGACCTTTAAAGAGGTAATTAAGTTTAAATGCGGTCATAAGGGTGAGGCCCTACCTAATCCAATAGCACTAGTGTCCTTATAAGAGGAAGAGACATCAAAAATCTCTCTCTCTCTGTGCACACTCAGAGAAAGGGCCACGTGAGGACACTGTGCAGAACGCTGCCATCTGTAAGCCAGGAAGAGAGGCCACACCAGAAAGCAACCCTGCTAGCACCTTGACCTTGGACTTCTAGTCTCCAGAACTGTGAGAAAATAAATTTCTGTTGCTTAAGCCACCCAGTCTGGTATTCTGTTATGGCAGCACAAGCAGACTACTATACTACATTTATAGAAAGCAAACTGGAAATATCCATGAAGGATCTTAAAATTTTTATAACCTTTAACCTAAAAATTCCATTCCTAGAAACTTACCATAAAGAAATAAGAGATGTATATGAGGATTTACGAATGAACGTTTAAAGCAGTGTTAACAGGGAAATACTGGGAACTAATTAAAGTTTTGGTAATTTGGAAATAGAATACACAGGCACATCTTATTATATACATATATACACATAAATAGCTGAAAGAACATTAACAACAATGTTAGTAGTGGTTAACAGCAACTGTCTCTGAGAGTAGAACCATTGGCAACTTTCACTTTCTTCCTGATACTAGGCAGTATTTTCCAAATTTTCTGCAATGAACATTTAAGTCTTGGGCAATTTTTAAAATATTTAAGAATGGTAACTATTTTTAAAATACAGCTTTATCTTTCCAAATAAAATCCAGAAAAAATGACATAAAACATAGGAAATGTCAGATAAAAAAACATTATCAACATCCAAGCATTTTCTACTCTCTAAAGCAAGCCCCAAAAGAGGCAGAAAACCAGAGAGTCTAGTCAGAAAACAAAATTACTCATTAACAAATTATTGTTTACCTATTAAAAATAATTTTATATAACACTGTTACATTCAAGTTTCTTTTGCATCCTTGATTACTCAAGGTTAAATAATTTAGAAAAAATAATACTGGAATCTTCCTTACTTACCAAAACAATGGTGATATCTTTAATATGCAGACCAAATACTCTTCATACCTTCATTCAATAACACACATACAAATTAAACAGCATGTTATTCAATTTATCTATTATAGAAAGGGCTAAGTAGACCCTGATGAGATTTGATCGTTGGTTTCTAGGGAGACTGGATACAGTCTTTATCTGAAGCTGATTCTTGAATCATTAAGCTATACCCTCTGGCTATTATTATTCTCAATAAGCAATAGTTGCCTTGACTGCAGATGTCTTTAGATACATATTCATGGTTCATGTGGGTGATTCAGGGAATAAAACTAATACTTTTGATACAGTCTCCGATGCAGGGAAGTAGAATATCTCAAAATGATTATAAATAGACTATATGATAAGTTCTTACCTTCATTCCTTTTACCTTGTCACTAACTACTCCAGACACAGAAAAATAATCTCTCTAGAGAAAGCCATCAAGGAATGGCAAAGAACAGATGTTACCTTCCTAGCATAGGTCATATTATGTTCTCTGGAGATACCGATTCCATTTTTTATTCACATGCTTTAAGACTGCCTAATTAAATAGATGGTATCATAAACAGAACACTAGCTAAAAACCAGAAATTACAAGGAGACAGGCAAGATTACCAATAAAACAGTGACTCACTTTTTGAATAACTAAGTCACTATGAAATGACTAAGAAATTTCATGATGTCAAAAGGACTTTCCTTTTCTATAATTTCTTCTTTTATATATTCTCCTAGATTCTTGTACCTCTCTATTTTTCCTATTTTGCAGGAATTATAGGGAATGGTTCACAGGGCCTCAAACTGTTTCCACAGTTCTGTAGTCTAATTATCTTTCTCTCACCATTCCCCTACACTGGATTTAAGAATGAAGTTGGATGAAGAAAAATAGCACACAAGAGGAAGAGAGGAGATGCAAAAACAATGAAAGCAACAGAAGAGAATAGGAAAATAACAAATGGAAAAGTGTAGTGTTAATAGCTGTGGCAAAATACATTCTGTGCTCAAATGTATAAGAGCAATGTTGGACTTTAAAAAGGTTAAATACTTGAAGCTCAGACTTCGCGGGGAGGGAGGGTAAGGGCATCATACATAACCTAATCATCTGTACCCCCACGACATGCTGAAATAAAAAAAAAAAGAAAGAAAAAAGGTTAAATAAATTTCTTCATGGCAGGACTTCTCAGACCTTTTTTTAGCATTCTAATTTAGAGTGGAAGTGTCAAGGGCAGGATTCATTATCAGCATGTCCCAAATCTATTTGAACACAGAACCCTTGTTCTGCATCTCATCTATTTGCATATCCTGGAACAAAGTTTGGTAGAAATCAACTTGAGAAATGTTGTACAATTTAAGATTGACAGATAAGGCTAAGTTAGGATCAAAGTACAGACATAACTCATTTTATTGCACTACACTTTATTGAGCTTCACAGATATTGTGCTCTTTACAAATTGAAGGTTTGTGGCAATCTTGCATTGAATAAGTCTATAGGCACCATTTTTCCAAGAGAATGTGTTCACTTCACGTCTCAGTGTCACATTTTGGTAATTCTCACAGTATTTCAAACTTTTTCATTATTATTATATCCCTTATGGTGATTTGTGATCAGTGATCTTTCATTTTACTCTTGTAATTGTTTTGAGGTGCCACAAACCATGCCCATATAAGATGGCGAACTTAGTAAATAAATGTTTTGTGTGTTCTGACTGCTCCACTGACCAGAGATTCCTTTATCCTCCTCCCTTCTCCCTGGGCCTCCCTATTCCATAAAACACAATAATATTGAAATTAGGCCAATTAATAACCCTACAATGGCCTCTAAGTAAGTGTTCAAGTGAAAGGCAGAGTCTCACATCTCTCACTTTAAATCAAAAGCTAGAAATGATTAAGCTTAGTGAGGAAGGCATGTTCAAAGTCAACACAGGCCAAAAGTAGGCCTCTTGTGCCAAACTGTGAATAAGAAGGAAAAGTTCTTGAAGGAAATTAAAAGTACTATTCTAGTGAACACATGAACGATAAAAAAGCAAACAGCCTTATTGCTAATATGGAGAACGTTTGTGTGGTCTGGATAGAAGATCAAACCAGCCAAAGCTTAATCCAGAGCAAGGCCCTAACTCTTCAATTCCATGAAGGCTCAGAGAGGTGAGGAGGTTACAGAAGAAAAGTTTGAAGATAGCAGATGTTGATTCATGAAGTTTGAGGAAACTGTCTCCATAATATAAAAGTACAAGGTAAAACAGCAAGCGCTGACACAGAAGCTGTAGCAAATTACCCAGAAAATCTAGAAAAGGTAGCAACACTAAACAATAGATTTTCATCATAGACAAAATAAGCTGATTATTGGAAGATGCTGCCATTTAGGACTTTCATAGCTAGAATGGAAAAGTGCCTAGCTTCAAAGGACAGGCTGCCTCTCTCGTTAGGAGCTAATAATACACTTAGTGACTTTCAGTTGAAGCCAATGCTCATTTACCATTCCAAAAATCCTAGGGCCCTAAAGAATTATACTAAAACTGGCTTGAGCCCAGGAGCTTGGGGTTGCTGTGAGCTAGGCTGATGCCATGGCACTCTAGCCCGGGCAACAGAGTGAGACTCTGTCTCAAAAAAAAAAAAAAAAGAATTATACTAAATCTGCTCTGTCTGTGCTCTATAAATAGAACAACAAAGCCTGAATGACAGCACATCTGTTTACAGCATGGTTTACTGAGTATTTTAGGCCCACTTTTGAGACCTACTGCTCAGAAAAATGATTTCTTTCAAAATATTATTGATCATTTACAATGTTCCTAGTCACCCAAGAGCTCCAATGGAGATGTACAAGGAGATTAATGTTGTTTTCATGTCTGCTAACACTACATCCATTCTGTCGCCCATGAATCAAGGAGTAATTTTGATTGTTAAGTATTATTATTTAAGAAATATATTTTGTAAGGCTATAGCTTCTGTAATTAGTGACTCCTCTGGTGGATCTGAGCAAAGTACATCTACAACCTTCTGGAAAGGATTCACTATTTTAAATGCCATTAAGAACTATCATGATTCATGGGAGGAGGTCAAAATACCAATATTAACAGGAGCTCAAAAGAAGTAGATTCTACCCCTCATGGAAGACTTTGAGGGTTCAGGACTTCAGTGGAGGAGGTAACTGCACATGTGGTGGAAACAGCAAGAGAACTAGAAGTACAGCCTGAAGATGTAACTGAATTTATCATGCCATATTATGATAAAACTTGAACAGATGAGGAGTTGCTTCTAATAGATGAGCAAGGAAAGTGGTTTCTTGAGATGGAATCTACTCCTGGTGAAGATGCTGAAAACACTGTTGAAAGGACAACAAAGGATTTAGAATATTATGTAAACTTAGCTGGTAAAGCAGTGGTAGGGTTTGAGAGGATTGACTTCAATCATGAAAGAAGTTCTACTATGGGTAAAATGCTCTAAAACAGCATTGCATGGTACAGAGAAATCTTTTGTGAAAAGAAGAGTCAATGATGTGGCAAATTTCATTGTTGTGTTATTTTAAGAAATTGCCACAGCCACCCAAACCTTGGGCAACCACCATTCTGATCAGTCAACAGCCATCAACATCGAGGTAAGATTCTCTACCAGCAAAAACATTACAGCTCACTGAAGGCTCAGATTACCATTAGTAATTTTTAACAATAAAATATTTTTTAATTAAGGTCTATATGTTGTTTTTTAAGACATAATGCTACTGCACACTTAGTGGACAACAGTATAGTGTAAATATCAGTTTTTCTCTGAGATAGGGTCTCACTCTATTGCCCCGGCTAGAGTGCAATAGCATCACCATAGCTCACTGCAACCTCAAACTCCTGGGCTGAAGCAATCCTCCTGTCTCAGGCTCCCAAGTAGCTGGGACTACAGGTGCACATCACCACACACCTGACTAATTTTTCTATTTTTTGTAAAGACAGGGTCTATGTTGCTCAGACTGGTCTTGAACTCCTGGCCCCAAGCAATCCTCTCACCTTGGCCTCTCAAAGTGCTAGCATTACAGGCATTATCCACCACAACCAGACAAATACAATTTTTATATGCATTGGGAAACCAAAAAATTCATGTGACTTGCTTTATTGAGATTCACTTTATTGTTGTGGTCTGGGGCCAAACCCACATATCTCCGAGATATGCCTGTACAAAAAAACCTAGAAACTAAGAACAAAGAACTAAGGACTTTTACTTAATTCAGTTGACAAAAGGATCTCATCGACAATTTTTTAGCAGGAAGAGTGATGTAATCAAAGGTGTATTTTGTACTCAGAAATCTTCCCTTCATGTGGATTCTCACTAGTGGGAATTCATAAAATCATAGACTCTCAAAATTAGAAAGGAACTTTAAAAATCATTCAAATTGATGCTTCAATCCTTTCTATTAGATCCCTACTGTTTAGTTGTCCAGCCTGTCTGAACTCCTCCAATGATGGGGGACTCACCACCTTCCAAGGCTGGTTATTCCACTGTTGGACATGTTAAAAATTTTCCCTTATGCAAAGCTACAATTTGTTCTCTTATAGTTTCCAACAATTGGTCCTAAGTATAACTTTTGCATTCATTAAAGAATAGGCCGATTTCCTCCTCTGTATGACAATCCTTCAAATATTTCAATGCAGTTCCCATGCCTCCATCATAATCACCCCAGACCTGCAAACACCCCTCTTTAAGGCTAAATATCCTCTCTTTTTACCTGTCCTTCACTTTAATCTACCCTTGGTTATATTATTTCCTTTTCTCCACCTTTTTTACACATTCTTTTAAACCAGGGTTGGCACATTTATTCTATAAAGAGACTGATAGTAAATATTTTTGATTTTGCAGACCACACAGTCTCTGTCACAACTATTCAGTTTTGCCATTGTAGCATGAAAACAGCCATAGACTATACATAAATAAATGTGTGGCTGTGTTCCAATAAAATCTAATGGACCCTAGAATGTGAATTTTGTATTA
>NW_012149952.1:5659415-5660919 GCF_000956105.1 Propithecus coquereli
TACAAATAGGAAACATGTGGTTGAGGTATAATTCTTTTTCTGTCCAAAACAAATTAGCATTTTATAAAACCAGCTTTTATAATAGGTGTCAGTATGGCATTAAACATAATATAGGCATTTTAATTATGTAAAAAAAATGGGATCTACCTAAAAGTTAGGAAAATGCTGAAAATTTTACCATTGGAGTTTTAGTTGCCCGTTTCTTCTTTTCTGCTCTCTCTCTTTCCTCGATTTCCATATTTTCTTTCTCAATCAATGAAATCAGAGTGTTACAGCGTCTCTGGAATTCCTAAACAACATGATAAAAAGACTTTTAATTTCTGTAACCCAGTCATAATCTTTAAAAGGGTGACGATTCTTTAACTGTATTATTTCTGTGGCACCGAATTTCCAAAACTGGTATTCTTCAGAACAATATTCATACAGGGTATTAATAGGTCCCGCCAAAAATAAGGGGTGGGGGTAAGTGTCATTCAGTGGGTGAATGGTTAAACAAACTGTGATACATCCACATCATGAAACACTGCTCAGCAACAAAAAGGAAGGAACTATTAATGCATGTAACAACCTGAATGAACCTCAAAGGAACTATGCTGAGTGAAAAAAGCCAATCTCAAAAGGTTACATACCACATTATTCCATTTGTATAACCTTCTTAAATGAGAAAGTTATAGCAATGGGGAACAGATCAATGATTGCCAGGGGCTAGGGAGAGGGTGGGTGTGACTATAAAGAGTTAGCACAACTGTCTTGTGGTGGTGGTGGTGGTTACACAAATCTACACATGATAAAACTACATTGTACCACATACACACATGCAAATGAGCACATGTATAACTGATGAAATATGAACAAGCTCTGTGGATCATACTAATGCCGATTTCCTGGTTGTGATATTTTCCTATAGTTGTGCAAGATGTTACCACTAGGGAAAATGGGTGAAGGGTGCACGGGACCTCCCTGTACATTTCTTTACAACTTTCAGTAAAGTTAACATAAATCACAAACAAAGAAAATAAAATAAGGGGATGTTCTATGGTCAAAATAAGCTTTGGAAGTACTCAGTTTACAAAAGTTAAACAGCTTTCTATCCTACAGGGCTTCTCGAAACCTTTCAGGTCCTAACATGTACCATGAATAACTGGGCAGTGGATAGAGGATACAGCAGTTTTCAAAGCTATTTAACCAACTGACTCTCTTCTCACTGAACTCTTGTGGGATCAGAGTTCTGGGGAACATATCTCAGGAAAAACTGCTGAATTTGTTAATTCAGAGTAAACAATACCTGAAAACATTTTTGCATTAACCTTGCCACTACCTATATTTCACTGTTAGCAAATCAATGCATCTAAACTATAAACAATGTTTATGAATGTATGGTGAGCATTCAACATATGATTCACTGATAGAGAAACTAATATGTTATTAACCCTATACACTTTGCTGTATTTTAAGGGTAAATAATCGCTTAATATCAAAGAATAAATAATATTTTAAAATATGA
>NW_012149952.1:5674404-5678071 GCF_000956105.1 Propithecus coquereli
ATAAAGATATAAAAATCATTCTTGGCTTACAGGCCACACAAAAACAGGGCCACAGTTTGCAAGCCCTGTTTTAAACCATAGACTACAGATTTAAAAATCATCAATAAAATTCTAGCAAACGGAATTTAGCAGCACACCAAAAAAATAACCCACCAAGACCAAGTGGGCTGCATCCCAAGGATGCAAAGATGGGTCAACATACATAAATCCATAAATGTAATTCATCACATAAACAGAAGCAAAAACAAAGATCATATGATCATCTCAATAGATGCAGAAAAAGCATTTGACAAAATTCAGCACTCTTTTAGAATAAAAAATTCTTAACAAAACAGGCACACCTGGAATACATCTCAAAATTATAAAAGTCATATACAATAAACCCACAGCCAACATCATACAGAATGGGGAAAAGTTGAAAGCATTTCCACTTAGAACTGGAACAACACAAAGATGCCCACTGTCATTATTTCTATTCAACATAGTGCTGGAGGTTCTAGCCAGAGGAATCAGGCAAGAGAAGGAAATTAAAGGTATCCAAATGGGGAAAGAGGAGGTCAAACTATCGCTCTTTGCTGATGATATGATCTTACATCTAGAAAATCCCAAAAATTACACCAAGAGTGTCCTGGAATTGATAAATAAATTCAGCAAAGTCTCAGGTTACAAAATCAACGTACACACATCAGTAGCATTCCTACACACCTACAACAGTCAAGCTGAGGATCAAATCAAATACTCAATACCTTTCACAATAGCTACAAACAAAATATAATACCTAGCAATATATTTAACCAAGGAGGTAAAAGATCTCTACAAAGAGAACTACGAATCACTGAGGACAAAAATTGCAGATGACATAAACAAATGGAAAAATATATCATGCTCATGGATTAGCAGAATGAACATTGTTAAAATGACCGTACTACCCAAAGTTATTTACAGATTCAATGCAATCCCCATCAAAATACCAACATCATTTTTCGCAGTTCTAGAAAAAATAATTCTATGCTTCATTTGGAACCAGAAAAGAGCCCAAATAGCCAAAGCAACCATAAGCAAAAGGCACAAATCTGGAGGCATCACTTTACCAGACTTTAAGCTATACTACAAGGCTACAGTAACCAAAACAGTATGGTACTGGCACAAAAATAGAGACATAGACCAATGGAACAGAACTGAGAACTCAGGTATAAAACCATCCACATATTGCCATCTGATCTTTGACAAAGCAGACAATAATATACACTGGGGGAAAGAATCCCTATTCAATAAATGGTGCTGGGAAAATTGGATAGCCACATGTAGAAGATTGAAACAGGATCCTTCTCTCTCACCACTCACTAAAACTAACCCAAGATGGATAACACACTTAAACCTAAGGCATAAAGCCATAAGAATTCTAGAAGAAAATGTTGGAAAAATGCTAGATATTGGTCTAGGCAAAGAGTTTATGAAGCAAACTCCAGCAGCTATGAGAGCAACAACAAAAATAAATAAATGAGACCTAATTAAATTAAAAAGCTTCTGTACAGCCAAGGAAACAGTCAACAGAGCAAACAGACAAGCTGCAGAAAGAGAGAAAATATTTGCATGGTATACATCCAATAAAGAGCTAATAACCAGAATCTACAACGAACTCAAGCAAATCATCAAGAAAACATCAAAGAACCCCATTAAAAAGTGGACAAAAGACATGAACAGAAGCTTCTCAAAAGACGACGACAAATGGCCAACATATGGAAAATGCTCAATATCAATAATCATCAGGGAAACACAAATCAAAACCACAACGAGATATCACCTAACTCCAGTGAGAATTGCTTTTACCAAAAACTCGCAAAACAACAGATGCTGGCGTGGATGTGGTAAGAAAGGAACACTTATACAACCGTTGGTGGGACTGTAAACTGGTACAACTTGTGTGGAAAATTGTATGGAGATTCCACAAAGAACCAAAAGTAGACCTACCATTTGATCCAGCAATCCCACTACTGTGTATTTACCCAAAGGAAAAAAAGTCATTTGTTCAAAAAGACACTTGCACTCGAATATGTATTGCAGCACAAATCACAATCGCAAAGATGCCAAATCAACCCAAATTCCTATCAATTCATGAATGGATTAATAAAATGTGGTATATGTATGCCATGGAGTACTACTCAGCCATTAAAAAATGAATTAATGCCTTTTGTAACAATCTGGATGGAACTGAGACCATTCTCCTAAGTGAAGTATCCCAAGAATGGAAAAACAAATACTGTATGTAGTCACTATTAAGTCGGAACTAACCAAACAGCACTCAAGTGCACAATAGGAAGTAAAACTCAGCAGAAATCAAACAATTGGGAGGGGGGAGGAGGGGATGGGCAAAATCATACCTAACAGGTACAATGTACACTATCTGGGTGATGGGCACACTTATAAACTTTGTCTCAAGCAGTACAAAAGCAATCCATGTAACCAAAACATTTGTACCCTCACGATATCCTGAAATTAAAAAAAAAAAAATAGACTTTAGATTTACTTCAAACAAAATTGTGCTCCCTTGGTTTTCCATAACTTTTTAATGGTTTATGATTCTATTCAATGCAAAGTCACTCAAGTTTCAACTTTTGAATACTAGGATGTGCATCTCTACCTTTAATAAATGATGTAATGTTTGCAGTAAGCAGCACTGTCCCTTAGTGTGCGGTGAATATCAATCATCCCAGGCACCAAGTTCAAATATCCTTTGCCCCAATACTCAGCTTCAAAGCATCAATTCAAAGGGCACAGAAAGCATCAGTAGACTTGAAGTGACTTATTGAAAGAGATTAAAGAGGCTCCACATTACATTTCCTATGTACTAAAATCCTAGACACTAAGCCTACCTAAGTCTGAATGATAGAAGGTCTCTGCCTGTTACGGTTGAAAGTCAAAAGCTGCTGAATGAGCAAGGGCAAAAAAAAATTGCACTCCACATTTGTGCCTCTGGATTTATAGGCAAAGTTCTACACGGTCAGAATTTTCTTCCATGGTTCTTAGTAAAACAAAATGGACATTTTTTTTCTCTTTTCCTCTTTTATATGCTTCCTATACTTTACTTCCAGAAAATAATTTTTTAATTGATACCTTCATCTATACATTCTGCAGTCTATTAGTATTTCCCAGGTTCCTAAGTCACTTTTGAACCTCTATCACATGAACAAAAAGCAACGGCAGCCTACGTGAGAATCTCAGGGCCCAAGCACACTGGCAGTTAAATGAGAGTTAATATCCAAATAAATATATCCGGCATTTCCCAAACAAGTATCATATGCTATATGCTTTTATGTAACTGCTACCGCTTAAGCACTGCTATTTAGAAAACATTATATCACTTCCTCATAAGATAACACATAAGTATAAATACCTAAAATGGACTCCTGTTAGTGCATTAATTGTATTTCAGATTGTTAGAACAGTTTAGGGTCCTAAATCAAACACTATAGCTGCATTAATAGAACATATGAAATTTACAACTGGCTGTTCAAACTTATGAATAAATAAAAGATGCAGGGATGACAGCCAAATAAAGTCTATGATTAGAAAAAGGTAGATTAAAACAAAAGAAATGAAATGAACTCTAACCCACTGGCACATTTCCTTGCATTCAACCCAAATCTGGTCCAACTATAGGAGTCTA
>NW_012149952.1:5678946-5680837 GCF_000956105.1 Propithecus coquereli
AAAGGGAGGGAAGGGCATGCCTTTAACCCGCATTTGGGTGAGGCAAAGACATAAAGTGTAACTATAATGTTTGTTCCCTCACAAAACCCTGGAATAATAATAAAAAAAAAATCTGATCATGTCACTACCCGGTTAAAATCTTTCAGTGACTCCCCACTTTCTGTCAACCTGACCGAAGCCAAAGTCTAAGACAGGGCCCTTCATATTTCAGCCACCAGCTACCTTTCCAGCCTCATCTTCCAGCACTTTCCTATTCACACCTTCCATACCAACCTGCTTGCAGTTTCTAAATATGTTTTACTTATTTATACCTTTGCATATGCTGTTTCTACAACCCAGAAAGTACTCTCATGGCCAACTCCTTCTAGTTTTTCAAGACTCGGTTCTAAGAATGACTTCTGTGAAGTTATTCTTCTAATTTAACCCTCCAGGCAAAGTTAAGTGCTACCTCCTCTGTATATACCTCTGTTATAGGACCTTTGCAAAATTAAGGTTGAAAAGGGACATTCTAGCCTTTCAAGAACATGGGAAAGTAACAAATCCCTATGAGCATAAATATATTTGGTCTTTAATATTTTAATTCTATAGTCAAGAAGAACCCATCAATACATGTTATGGTTTATTAATTTTACCAGTAATGTATTAATTCATATTTCTCATCAATATTAGCTGTTATCACACAATTAAGTACTAACATATAAAACCAGAAATCATGATTTCTTTCTTTCTTTATAAAATTTCCTAGA
Organism: Propithecus coquereli; assembly: GCF_000956105.1. NCBI lineage: Eukaryota > Metazoa > Chordata > Mammalia > Primates > Indriidae > Propithecus > Propithecus coquereli. The sequence continues at coordinate 5,679,693 of NW_012149952.1, forward strand.
CTATGCTCCATAAGCAACAAATAGAAGTGTTATTGTGACCCCAGAACAAATTGGAAATTTTTTAATTTGACTTTGCTTTAAAAGTACCTATGAAGAAAATCTTTTTCTGACTGGACAGATAATTTATAAAATATCCTGTACTGAACCAATAACCTAATTAACATTTACCACCCACTGATAAACTAATAAAAAGAGAAGCAAGTTAACAAAAAGCTATGGCAATATTTTCTAAAAAGCATTTTTCTCCAACAATTCTAATGGGGAACATCATTTTCTTACTTTTAAATAAGAAACACTTTCATTAATAATAAAGCTGTGATATGAGAACAAACAGTAATAACATGAAATTTTTATTACATTGTATACAACATTGCAGGATTGTCTCTCCAAGATGCTATCAGAAAAACTCATTTAAACTACCACAAAATACAGGGTAACTGTAATGACTAATTACTGATACTCAGATTTAACTTCAATGTGCACAGCCACAGGCGATGCACATGCAGCTTCTTGAGCTGGCTAGAAGAGTCCCCCCAGAGGTTAAAAGGTAAGAATTTTTTTAAACTAAAATTTAGAGTCAAAGTAACCCTGCAGAGGATACGATGAGTGGCTCTATCAAGAAATGTTCTTTATTTCAGAAAGTTAAATTCTGCTTGTTCTACTTTAAGTACTTAGAAGGATCTAAGGAGGTCCAAGTAATTACACTAATTGAATTTTGGGTACTTTTTCCACATTTCCTTTGCAGTAAACTGACTAATGTACTTGGTATTTTGGACCTCTCGGATTCTTCTCAAATCTTCCAGATTAGTCTGTCACTAAATGAACAGAAATAGTACTTTGAGATACATTTTCTAAAAGGAACGGCAAGAAAATTAATAAGCTAATGTTGGTAATAAGATTGGCAAGCATTATATAAAAGGTACTATATACATACAAAGTATTATCATTTCCTTACAGTCATTTGGTAAAAGTCCTTTTAAGTTTTTGAATACCCTAAGACTAAGACCCCATTCTATTTTTCTTAGAAAGAAAATGGTAGGGCAATTCATATGCTCTGAGCTTAAAAAGCTAAGTTGATCATATCCTTCCTACTTGTTTATGTAGTTCAATAGAGAATGATTACTTACTTAAAGACCACACAAGTT
>NW_012149952.1:5684897-5685719 GCF_000956105.1 Propithecus coquereli
ATACTGATTTAAGCTGGGCTTTTTTACTCCAACATGACATAGAAGGGACCAAACACATAAAGTGAAACAGGAGAGAGCAGCATATAAAAAGTGAACATAGCTTCCTAGCACAGAAACAAAATTATTATCAACAGGTCATTCAAATGTTTTCCATGAAGTGGCATTTCTACTGAAACTGTCATTTGCTTTTGGAATCACTCACTAATCATACAATATTTCTGAGGATCTATAGTTTGTTTTCGAGCTTACTTAGAATAGCCTTTTCTCTTAAAAAACAATCCTCACTGGGAATTTAATTGGATATATACAGAATATTCAAACTACTGAGTCACTCAACCAAATTTTATAGATGAGCCAAATAATCTGGCTGCATTAATATGTCACATCTTATGACTTCAGTGAAAATATCTTTTAATGACATACTCTACATCCTCAAATTTTTCATTTTTAGAGCCTATCAAGAAAGGTATGTTGGCACCCTGATTTTTATAAACACCTGTGTTCATTTATTCATTCAACACATATTTAAATGTCTTTTATGTACAAGATACTATGTATTCACGAACAGCCAATTGTACACATTTCTTCTCTTACTGCACCCAACTACATAAACCCATTCCGACCTCCTCACCCTATGACATGGCCCCCAACCTGGTGGGCAGCAACTAAACAGTCCTGAGCTAGTCATGCCACCTGGCCTGGTATCAAATTTGAGAGAATATCTGAAATGATATCTTTTTGAATCACATTTTCTAGCAACTTCACAAACACTAATACTATCTCCTTTTCTATCTTCTGAAGAAAATTCTCCTTCAGAAAAAA
>NW_012149952.1:5685769-5687240 GCF_000956105.1 Propithecus coquereli
ATGGTTTTAAAGATTCTTTAGAAATCATAAATTCCACCTTCTAGAAGGCAATTAAGGACAGAGGTGTCTTCATTTTTAACAGACAAAATGAAGATTTCATTTTGTGGGCATCTAGATAGTTAAAATCTGCTTTTTGGAAAATACACACTAGAGATTTAAATCTCTTAGTAAAGAAAAAGTACAAAGGTAAATGTTTTGTAAAAAGAAGATGGAGGAAAAATAGATTTTTTACAAGGGAGTTCAGAGACATCTAGTGGTTGTTAATAATATACTAGATTTCTTCTTGGAAAATAAAATAAGAAGGTTATATAGTTCCACACAGTCGTGTTCATATTACAAATTGTATGAGATTCTTATTGCACTTTAAATCTCTTTCATCCTACTGCTTTAATGATTCTAGAAACTGAAAATAGTTTTAAGCTCCCAACCTTTTAAAAAAATTAGCAAAATATCACTGAAATAAAACTCGAAATCCAAAAAATGCTCTATCAGAGAAAAGTGCATGTATGTTCCAATACATGATTAACCGACAAATGTGGGTAGGCATTTGTCTTTTACAAGCTGTTGGTGCTGCTCTAAATTTTATCATCATACACATAAAACCCCAAATGGCTAAAAACTTTAATGCATGGCTTTTGAAAGGAGTTCTCTGCTATACACAGTCATAGATGCACTGTGTTAGAAGAGACCTAAAAAAGCCAAGTAACTCGTGGCCAAGTCTTCAGTCAAAATAGAATCTCATTTTCAAAGGCTAATAGAAAAGATACTCTACATTGTTCTTCAACAATCCATTTCAATGATCCAAAAAATTCTGTCAAACAACTTTTCTCTACATCTAACCTCAGTCCTTCATGCTACAGATTAACTCTTATCTGTTTTATTCTTTTCTCAATACTTCCTACTGTATCTTGCTAACATATACACCTTTTCATATTCTTTTGTACAAGTATAGCACTTTACATTTATCCCTATTAAATGTCATGTTGCTAGATTTAACCAATCCATCATTCCAATTGCTCTAATTTCTTTTGGATCATGGCTTGGTCTAAAGTATTTGCTAGCTCTTCCAGCATTATGACACCCATAAATTTGATGGGCACATTCCAATAACATAATCCATGTACACTCTAAATTTGTATTAAAGTTTTAACAAATATTTGATCTTCTAAAGCCTCTGCCAAATTAATGTCTTCAGGATAGCAACTCAGATTTTTCTTTTCTTTTTATTCAACTTGAACTGAAATATAAAATGAGTCAAACAAAATATTAAGCATTATTTCACACTCCAATGAACTTTTAGACAAAAATCTTTATGATAAACAGCAACTAACTAAGAAAATTGTGTCCTATTTTATGACTAGTCACAAAATCATTGTTTGGATTGTTAGCTTCTAGTTGCTTTTAATTTTTAGGCTGTATAAATCTATTTTTTGTCTTAATTACCCTGGCTGACAGAAGACTGATGATGCCA
>NW_012149952.1:5697581-5699575 GCF_000956105.1 Propithecus coquereli
AAAGTAAGTGCGGTCTACATTTTCTTTCTTTCTACTGTTGACTAGAAGTATTTCAGCCACTGAAAATATTTTACTTGTGTGAGAAGTTTTTCCTTTTCTTCAGTCTCTTCTGCTGTAAGAGGTTCAGCTCCATCAATCTTTTTTTGCTCTTCCCTTTGAGCCAGAGCTGGATTGGGGATATCAGGATTCCTTGGGACCTATAAATCAAGAGATGAGCTAAGAGTAAACTGATGAAAAAATTAATTATTAAAGGTATATATACACATATCTTTAGACTTATTTCATCAGTAAACAATATAAAATCATGACCGGAATGACACATGGTCCCCTCCACATTTCTGCTACCATGATACTACCGAGATAAAAATCATTCTTGCGCCACATGGTATTTCAGAGTTAAAACTCATTGGTAAATGAATGACACATTATATTCCAGATCTGATTCTACCGTGGAACAAAGTATATCCTTCTAATATTATAATACATGAAACAAACAAAAAGTTTGGCAGTAAAGAAAAAACAGGGAGAGAGCCCATATTCCCCAGCAATAACAGAGCAGGCTGGAGAAGTGGTAATGCACCTAAAGATTCTATTCAACGCCCTGGTCAGTTCGATGTGCAAAAAGAAAGAAGTGCTTTCACTGCCTGCCAGGGTATGTAAGGGGAGAGCATTTTTATATAAAATGGAAAGTCTGGGAGAAGTGACAAGATAATGAAGAAGAAAAAAAGAAGAAATAGAGAATGTAAGAGGGAAGGAAGTAGTGGAGTACACATACCGGTGTGAAGGGACCAGCAGTGAAATGCAAAAAGACTGCAGCAGCAGTGACCAACAGAAATTATAAATGGTATTTTGGGTAGAGTGCTGCAAATATATTGACAACTGAGAAGAGAGCTCAAGTTCAAAAGACTGAAGATAGAAGCTCAGCTCTCCAAGGAAGCAGCCTGTATCTCAAAACTGTATCCCAAAAGGCATCAGTGTGTCACAATAAGCATATACAACCCGTGTGGTTCAGCATATGGAGCAGCATTCATTGTATGGAGGGACAATCTAAGATCCTCAGCCCAAAGCCTCATGCTACCACTACATGAATCTGCTGCGACAATGCAGCACACTGATTTAAGAGGGCAGGTACATAACATGTGTAGTACATTTTATAGCATTCCATTACAAAGGAAAATAAAAGAGTTGGCAATGTGCCCTCCACTGTTTGGAATGCACACATACCATAAATGACTTTCATTCCCTAGGGGTATGAGATAGTTGTGGTTTTACTACAATGTAATTATAAAACATATTAGAATACATTCTTCTCATTGTTATACATATTTCACAGAGTTTGAAACTGTATCATCATAACAAATATTTTTAAAATTATTGCATCCAATAGTTCTTCAAATATAAAGCCTAACTGGGCATTAAAAAGGCATTCTGAAAAACCAGGTTCATTTGTAATCATCAGTACCAGGCAACCAAATTAGAGTGTATTGACTAAATGTCTCTTATGTTCCTAGCACTATGATAAGTACTGATTGGAATATAAAAGAAGTATAGTATTAAACATGGTCCTTGCCCACAAGCAGCTCAAAAACTGAGCCGGACCTTAAGAACTCCAAGGATTTGGGGAGATGGGGTAAAGAATGTTCTAGGCTTGGAGTAGTATGAGCAAAAGCATGAAGACAGAAACATGCAGTAAGGCACATATATGTGTGTTTATGTGTGTTCATTGCACATATAGTGTTTATGCTGAGAAGGGATAAGAAACGAGGCCAGGTGGATGGCCTTGAAACTACACAGTAAGTCTTGTGCTGGATGGATTCAAATGGGGAAGCAACTAGAGGCAAGAGAACCTGCTAAACTGTCATAATTTAACAACGAGGTATGATCCCCTGGCCTAGGATGGTGGCAAATGGAAATGGAAAAAAAGCATAAATTAAAAATGAAATATAGTCCAGAGATAAGCATGATTAAAAATAACTTTTTTCAATAGCTAGGTT
>NW_012149952.1:5702065-5706039 GCF_000956105.1 Propithecus coquereli
AGATACCCTGAAGTATCTAAAGTACTCATACCCTGTGTCTTATTATGGTCCCAATGACATAAGATATAAAAAGTTATCTTTCAAAAGGAAACATCTCAATTATTTTAATTGCTGGTTAGACCCTAAGGAATTTGTGATTAAGAGCTGTGTTCCATGAAGTAGTGAAAACTTTTTTTTTTTTTGGCCTTATTTCTTAGAAGCAGTTCAGCAAGCATTTCATGGAAATATGGAATACTGAATGAAATGTGACAGCACACAAAATGAAAGCAGTAACCTGGAATCAGCTCACCGTATTTTAGTTCTACCACTGCAAAATAGGTGGCTCACAATGACACATTATCAAAACTCACAAAGATTATGGAACTTCCTCCATTTGTCAAATGTTTATATTTGTCCCTAAAGAATTTTGTATAGGGGATAAATGTCAGAATGCTCTACAGCTTTCTTCAGCTTCGAATATGGCAAAAGTCTTTCACTCCCGGCCTTACACTCAATGGGACTTCCAGATACTCTGGATTTTTTATGCTGCAATTAAAATTTCAACTAAGTTATCCTCTTCTAATGTAAAGATTTTAATGTACAAGTGATTAAACGTGTATGTAAATAACAACTCCTTTAAGTGAAAAGAGCAATGAAGTGTTTGAAAATGCCTAACTTGCAACAAGGTCAAAGCTTAGACAGCAGGAAGAATGGGCACATAATGCACTGCTGTCCACAAAGCGGTTAGGGCAAAACAAACACTTCTCTCAACTTCAAATAAAACAAAACCCTTTAACTCCAGATCTCATTATCAGCAACATTGTTGTGACTTTGTGCTGAACACGGGGAGAGGGAGAAAACAAAACAGAAAACAAAAATACAAATAAGCAGGTCCTCGAGGAAACCACTCTTTACCAACCGCTTCAAAACTAGTGACCACCCGAACTCACTATAGAATAAGACTTTGGGGACTCAAAATAGATTAATACATTACTATGAACCACAATACCCCCAGCTATGACAAAATCTATCTACCCTGGGCTAGCAATCATTTAACCTTTTTGAGGTTCTCCCTTTTTGAGAACCTGACTGTATATACAGAATACCAAGTAACCCCACTACAGCAGTTTTGCTTTGTTTATCCAAGGATAAACTAGTTGTCCATCAGTTTGTGGCCCTGATGAGTTTTCTGGAGGTGTAAGGAGAAAAAAAAATCAGTGCTAGGTATCCCTTGAGAAGATATGTCTAACAGCTACATATCACAGCATCCTTGAAAGGAAGGTTTTTCAGATGATTAACATGACATGCTGGTCTGTCTATACTCTGAACTCAAACACGAAACTCACCCAATTATAGAACCCACCTTAGCTCAGGTCCATAGTTCCTGGTAAAGAATGGAAGAGACAAGGTTCAGAAAGAACCAATATCCAGAATGTATTCTTATTTGTCTTGCAAATCTTCAGCTAAGTATGCATAGGGAGGACCAAGGCCAGTCTTAAGACAATAAAGAGGCAATCCAGGATGGGGCCGAAGAGAGCATAAGGCTACAAGGAGGGGATCAGTTCTCCTTCAACCAGCACTACCGCAGTCCAAGTTGCCAACATCTTCTCTCGTGTTGATACTTCAACAGCCTCCTGGCTGGTTTCCCTGGATAAACTCTCCATTCTCTGCATCACAGCCAGAGTGATCTTTTAAAAATGTAAATCTGATCATACTTTACCAGTTACCAAGTTGTATGACCTTGAGCAAATTACTCAGGGAAAATTACTCAACCTCTCTATGCCTCAGTTTCCTCATCTGTAAAATAAGGATGTAGTTCCAGGGCTGTTATGAGGATAATGACCTAATATTTATAAAGAACTTGGAACAATAGGTAACACAAGTAAGGACTAAATACGTATCTGCTATTATCATTTTACCACCCACCCACTTCCCTGCCTTAAAAACATTTCAATGGTTTTCCTTTGCTCTAAAGCTAAAGTTCAACCTCATTAATATGAACTATAAAAGCTCCACATGATCTGACTCTACCACTCACCAGTCTCATCTCAAGTCGCTCTCCTCCTCACCACTCCCTAGCAACACTAGCCTTCTTGCAACTCCCAAAAGGGGCCATCCTCCTGCCTACCTCAAGACCTTGGCATATGAGATGGCCCCTGCCTCAGCTTTTCTCTCCCATGCTTCATGTGGCTAATTCGCATCTCTCAGATCTCAGCTTAAGTGATGCTTCCTTAAGGAACACTTCCCTGATCTCTCAGCCCACCTGAGATACCCATGTTACCCTCGTAGCACCCTTTCTAAGCACAGAAATACACAAATAATGATATCATTACACTGTGGTATCGTTTAATGTCTGTGTCCATTAGTATGTAACTGCCATGAGGTGAAGGACCTTTATCTGTCTTATTCACTACTTTATCCCAAGTGCTTTGCCCAGCACCTGGCACGGAGGAGTGTTGATTAAGTAGGTATTAAATGAAAAAAGAAGTCTTCCTTTCACTCATTCTCCCTCTCCTGTCACTTCTTTCTGGGAGATAAGGAAGAGAAAACAGTAAGATACAATAGCACGAATTCCATGCTGTCTTCCCTCTCCCTATTCATCCCGTTCCTCTATTCTTACACCTTCTCCTCCTCCCTCTTCCCTTCTATTGCCCTTTGCAGCTGTCCTTTCATTCCTCTGTCTTCTGAGGTTTCCTCTCCCCTCTGCCTCCTTCCAGCTGGCCACCACACAAAGAGTCACTGTAAGACCTCACCCTTAACCACAAACTGCCTGTAATAAAAGGCACTGTTTATATTCAAACCAGAGCTGTGGCCAGAATGTGGTGGGCACTATAATTATCACAGGGAACAAAATTTCAGTATTTCCAAAGAAGGAGCATAAACAGTTATATCATCAGAGATGATTATTTTTTTATTGCTGCTACTTGACTACCACTTGGCCCACCTCCCAAACAACATGCCACACCACTATAAACACAGTCCCTATTTAGGACTGCAGAAAGAAGCAGGGTTCTATCACATGCAGAAAGAGCCCAGAACGTCTGAGTGAGAAGAGCAGAGCATCTGAATACCGAGAACCTGGTGTGAGACTAGCACCCATGGCAACCTTGTTAGCTATGTGACCTGGAACAAGATCATTTAAAATCTCTGAATTTCAGTTTCCTCACCTACTATACGGAGATGATCATTAACACCTACTTCAAAAGGTTGTTAGGAATCAAATGAAGTATGTATTAAAGAACTTTGTAAATTATAAAATGCTCCACATAAACATTTGGTTTATTACTGACGTCTAATATTCAATTAATTCTCCTTTCAAGTCTAATAACAGTCAATAAAAGTAACAGAAAATAATGTCTGAGCTGAGCCTAAAATTATTATAAACCTTAATAAGATATGTATTTGTTTACCTCATGAAATCTTAACTACTTTATTATTAATTTTACCGCTTTTATTTTGCATTTTGAACCTATAATTGCCTATTTCTTCTGGCATATATCACTATTTTCACTTTCTTTCAAACTAGTTTTATGCCTGATCTGAATGTTCAACCATGCTTACTTTACTCTTCTATAATTTCCTAAAAAGGAAATTATCTAGTCCTGTTGGTTTAAATACATTCAAATTTAATCACATTTCCCTAACTAGATTACAACTAACCACTCATATTCCCCCTAAGTTTTTGTTCCTATTTAAATATTTTTAACTTTGATACATAAATAGCAAGAAGGGCTTTCTTTGTTGTTCTGATTCAAATAGCAATACTCCCACTCTGAACAAATAGTAGAAAGACTTTAGAAATCCACTCTGTTCCAAAATATAAAGGAATTAACTAAATATTTTATATACACAGAGTTTTGCTAGGCACATTCCAGCTACTAATCAAAATAATTACTCAAAGTTACAATCGTGATAAAGGTTCACAAAATAAATTTTAAAATATAGCTTTAGATTCATAAAAACAGAAAACTTGATAAAAATTACAATGGTGTTAA
>NW_012149952.1:5706914-5708888 GCF_000956105.1 Propithecus coquereli
ACAGACTTTCATTCTGTTGCCCAGCCAAGAGTGTCATGGTGTCAGCCTAACTCACAGCAACCTCAAACTCCTGGGCTCAAGCAATCCTGCTGCCTCAGCCTCCCCAGTAGCTGGGACTACATGCGTGCGCCACCATGTCCAGCTAGTTTTTTCTATTTTTAGTTACCCGGCTAATTTTTTTTCTATTTTTAGTAGAGACAGGGTCTCACTCTTGCTCAGGCTGGCCTCAAACTCCTGACCTCAAGCAGTCCTCCCGCCTCAGCTTCCCACAGTGCTAGGATTACAGGCATGAGCCACCACACCCAGCCAGAATCCACTTATATAGGTGGGCCATATCAAGTACTTTTGTTATATTTTAGGGACTGTAATTTGGCAATAATATAAGTAAATCTGAATCACAGACCACATTACAAGAGAAATCTACTGTAGGATGTAAAAACTGGCCTTGTACAGTTTTACCTTTGGAGTCTTTGGCTCACTGACACGCAAAGCCTCTCTAAAGTAGGCATCCACTGCATAGTTTGCTTTGCGTTCTCGTTTAGGAGGTTCAATCCATTGCACCATACCAAGCTACACACAACAAACAAGGACAAAGGTTTAATGACTTCAAACTGTTCTATCAAAATTAAGTATATTAAGGCTGCAGAAGCATGAGAAAACCAAAACCATTAGAAAAATATCAAGACTCACTTCATAAATCACAACTATACCTCTAAAGTTCCAAAACCTTTTAAGTGTACACAAAGTTTAGATGCAAAGATAGTTTCCTTCTTTTTAAAGTATGTTTAAAAATTAGTTCTTCCTTAGTAACTGCGAAGAATCTGCAAAATCTGCTTAGTATTTTTTGTCAAATTAAATATATAAATAGCAGTTAATATAGAAGGAACAGTAACACTGATTCTGCTAAGTGTGGTTAAGAGTGTGAATTAGAAAATAGATGAGAGAGGTGAATGAGGAATATCAACATGACAGGCATTTACCCCTTTCAAATCAAGAGAAATGTTCAAATGAGACCTTCTGGAAAAGTACCTGTGGTATAGTGGGAAAAACTAGTAGAAACAGAAAGACCTAGATTTGAATTCAGGTTCTGCCACTTCACCAGTTGTATAACTTTAGGTAAATTATTTTTTCCATCTGTAAAGTAAGAATAATAATACCTACCTTGAGGATTAAATGTGACCATACATGTGAAAGCATTAAGTAAACCACCAAGAGTTAAATATGAGATATTATCAAACATCCAAAGTAGTGTGAACAATGATTTGGTAGCATTATTGAATTTTACCCCATTATCATCTAGAAAATACAATTTAACAGCAGACAAAACTGACAATGCAAAGTTGTGGAATCTGAGTAATGGTTTTCTAATCCATATTTTTTGTTGACTTCACAGTGCCTAGACTAGTGCCTTTACAGAAAAGAGGCCATTAATGTCCTGAAAGAGGCCATTAATGCACTATTAATGGTCTCACTCTATTTGATCTTGTCTAAAGGCTAGATTCCAACCTTGGCATCATATTTTAAGAGTGGATGATAAACTAAGATGATCAAGATGGTTAGAGATCTACAAATTTTCACAGTGTCTAGAAAAGACTAAAGACAGACATAATGGTGGCATTCACATATGTAAAAATCTACCAAACAGAAAAAAACAGTTCTTTATTGATCCATAAGATTAAAATCAATGTGGAAAGTTATAAGAAAGTAGACTGCTACTCAATATAATTTAACAACTATGCATTAAGTACCCACTGTATTATGTCCAAGTCAGTGTCAAGGATATAAAGATGAATAAAATAATCTCTTTCATCAAGAAGCTTATAAAATAAGTTAAATAAAAAGTTTTCTGAGAACCAGAGAATATAAAACAATGAAATGAACTATTGTAAGAGGGGTAAGCTTCTCAATATTACAGTGTTCAGTACCTACATATCTGTTCTAGATGCTAAAGACGGGATTTCTTTTTTTTTTTTT
>NW_012149952.1:5709383-5719364 GCF_000956105.1 Propithecus coquereli
GTATTTATATACCACATTTTCTTTATCCATTCATCTGCTGATGGGCATTTAGGTTGATTCTACATTTTGGCTATTGTGAATAGTGGTGCAATAAACATGGGGGCGCGGATATTGCTTCAATATACTGATTTTAGCCAGGCACAGTAGCACACACCTATAGTCCCAGCTACTTGGGAGGCTGAGAGGGGAGGATCACTTGAATATAGAAATTTGAATCTAGCCTAGGCAACATAGTAAGACCCCATCTCTTAATTAAAAACAAAAACCAAAAACTATACATACTGATTTCCTTTTCCTGTGGATAAATACCTAGTAGTGGGATTACTGGTATGAAAATCTTCTGTAATTATAATTCCAATGATTTATAAATAATATTCTTTAAGATTTTCAATTCTCTTCAAAGGATAAAAGGATAATTTAAACCTATTTAAAAACCTATCTAGAAAATACAAATAGAAATAAAATAAAATCTCAGCTCAGAATATTCAGAAAAAATTCTAATTTGGGGACATTACTATCACTGTCAGACATTTATTAATATAAGTCATCATAATTATTATTAAAATTTCTCTACACCTGTGCATTTTGTTAGAATTAGAAGCACAAAGAAACCCTGTTAAATTAGAAATCAACAAGTATTTTAACAAGTCTAATTTTCCTCTAAAAATGTGAATAAGAAGCTCCACTGATATTTAGACTCCATTGTTTAGTATTTTTTCACTTTATGACAAACACTCTTAAGTACCCATAATCCTGTAGGAATAATTATACAATTAATATAATTTATATCACATAATGAAATCTAAAAAGCACATAAGAAAGGTAATTTCCACCCTGCGCAGAGAGGCCATCACCTCCATCTCACCAGGATAAAACATAAGCAGTCTGAGTTAAGATTATAGATAGAACAACCAGACAGATATAAGTAAAGAAACTAAAATCTATTAACATCAGAAACAACGACAGCAGCAAAGCATTATCAGCATACTAGCTGCAATGCAAACCAAAATGGCTCACCTCATTTTTCAGTAAAACCAATACCTAAGAATAAGCTTTTTAAATAAAATTCTCTTGTCAGTTCAAAAATATAACAGTTTTATGTAACAATTTGAGCAACAAAATACATAATGATAGAATGGATTATAACTCAAAAAATAAAATAAACACCCATGAGTCCATACTGATATAAATGACTGAATACATAAATAAATGAGGGAGAAGGGGCATCCCTTTCTTACAGAAAAATCCCAATTAATAAATACATATAGATGGAATGAGGAAAATACTAAATTACCATTAAAACACCACAATAATAACTACTGTAGGCAAGCCCTACCAATAGATGCTAAAGTCAGTGGGTAAGTTTTAGGAAATCTCTCCCCCAAGAGAGTTATCAATTACAAAGGGAAAAATGGGAACTTTACTGTGCAGAGACCCAGTAGATACCATCTCAATTAAGTGATCAAGGTTAAAATCACCAGTAATCAGATACATCAACATCATATATTCCCTGATATGCACTGAGAAGGATACATCATTCCTTCTGTGGTATTCTCAATCAAAAACACATAATCTCAGTCCAATCATGACAAAATGTCACACAAACTCAAAGTGAGAGACAAACTATAAAATAACTGATGAGTATTCTTCAAAAGCGTGAAGGTCAAGAAAGGAAAGATTGAAAAACTGTCACAGACTAGAAGAGACTAAGGACACACCACAACAAAAACGCAATGTGGATCAAGAAAATGAGAAGACAAGCCACAGACCGGGAAAAAATATTTGCAAACGATACATTTGATAAAGGACCATTATTCAAAATATACAGAGACTCTTAAAACTCAACAATAAGAAACAATCTGATTGAAAAATGGGCAAAAGAACTGAATAGACATTTCACCAAAGAAGATATACAGATGGTAAATAAGCATATGAAAAGATGTTCAACAACATGTGTCATTAAAGAATTACAAATTAAAAGAACAACGAGACGCCACTACACACCTATTAAAATGGTGAAAATCCAAAACATTGACAACACCAAATGCTGGAAAGGATATGGAGAAACAGGAACTCTCATTCAACGCTTGTGGGAATGCAAAATGGTACAACCGCTTTGGAAGAGAGTTTGGCAGTTTAATACAAAACTAAATATACTCTTACCGTAGGATCCAGCAATCACATTCCCTGGTATTTACCCAAAGGAGTTGAAAACTTATGTCTACAAAAAACCTGTACATGGATGTTCACAGCAGCTTTATTCATAACTGTCAAAACTTGGAAGCAACCAAGATGTCCTTCAGTGAGTCAATGGATAAATAAATTGTGGTACATCCAGAAAATGGAATATTACTCAGTGCTAAAAAGAAATTGGCTATCAAGCCATGAAAAGCCATGGAGGAAACTTAAATGAATATTACTAAGTGAAAGAAGCCAATCTGAAAAGGCTACATACAACTAACTATATGACATTCTGGAAAAGGCGAAACTATGGAGACACTAAAAAGATCAATAGTGGCCAGGGGTTGGGGGAGGGATGAATGAACAGGTGGAACACAGAGGACTGTTAGGGCAGTGAAACTACTCTGTATGACACTGTTATACAATGGTAGATATACGTCATTACACATGTCAAAACCACAGAATATACTACACCAAGTGAGAACTCAAATGTAATGATGGACTTTGGGTTATAATGACGTGTCAATGTAGGTTCACTGAATGTAACAAATGTACCATTCTGGTGCAGCATGTTGATAGTGCAGGAAGCTGTGCATAAGGGTTGGCGGATGTATATGGGAACTCTGTACTTTCCACTCAATTTTGCTGTGAACCTAAAAATAAAGTCTATTTTTATGGCTGAATAGTGTTCCATGTATTTATATACCACATTTTCTTTATCCATTCATCTGCTGATGGGCATTTAGGTTGATTCTACATTTTGGCTATTGTGAATAGTGGTGCAATAAACATGGGGGCGCGGATATTGCTTCAATATACTGATTTTAGCCAGGCACAGTAGCACACACCTATAGTCCCAGCTACTTGGGAGGCTGAGAGGGGAGGATCACTTGAATATAGAAATTTGAATCTAGCCTAGGCAACATAGTAAGACCCCATCTCTTAATTAAAAACAAAAACCAAAAACTATACATACTGATTTCCTTTTCCTGTGGATAAATACCCAGTAGTGGGATTACTGGATCATACAGTAGTTCTATTTTTAGTTTTTTGAGAAACCTCCATACTGTTTTCCATAATGGTTGTACTACTTTACATTCCTACTGACAGTATATAAGAGTTCCCTTTTCTCTGCAATCTTGCCAGCATTCATAACTGTCTTTTTGATAACTGTCATTCTCACTGGGGTGAGATGCTGTCTCATTGTGATTTTGATCTGCATTTCCCTGATGATTAGTGATGTTGAACATTTCTTCATATACTTGTTGGCCATCTGTATGTCTTCTTTTGAGAAATGTCTATCCATGCCCTTTGTTCATTTTTAAATGAAATTATTTAGGGCTTTTGTTGTTGAGTTGTTTTAGTTCCTTGTATATTCTTCATGTTAATCCCTTGTATGAACAGCTCTCAAATATTTTCTCCCATTCTACAAGTTGTCTCTTCTCTTTGACTGTTTCCTTTGCTGTGCTTTTTAGTTTGATACAGTCTCAATTGTCTATTTTTGTTTTTGTTGCCTGTGCTTTTGAAGCCTCACCCATAAAACTGTTGCCCAGATCAATGTCCTGAAGCATTTCCCCCATTTTCTTCTAGTGTTATTATAGTCTGTGGTCTTATATTTAAGTCTTTAACGGTGAATATAGTTAACAGTAATTTACTGTATATTCTGACAACCTAGAAGAAAGGAGTTTGAATGTTCCCAATACAAAGAAATGATAAACGTTTGAGGTAGATATGCTAAAATTACCCTAATTTGAACTTTAACACATTTGTATACGTGTATTGAAATATCACTCTATATCCCATAAATATATACAACTACTATGTGTCAACTAAAAATAAAAGAAAAAATTAAAAAGGCCATATTTTAAAAAATACATGTGGGATCCTAGATTCGATCCTCTAGAACAGGAAAAGGACGTTGAGGGGGAAACTGGTGTTAATTTCCTGGATTTGGTATTTATATTAACATGTAAATTGTTAGGGGAAGCTAAGTGAAGGATATATGTTAACTCTGTACTATTTTTGCAACCATTCTGTAATTCTAATTTCAAAATAAAACATTTTAAAATTACAGCCTTAATTTCAATTTAAGCAAAAAAGATAAAACCCCCATTTCTTCAACAGATGCTTGCTGTCCATGCAGTATATTACAAGGCAATATTTTATAAATGAGATCACACGTAACAAAAGTCCTTCTGACATTTAACCAACTAAATGTTACTAATAATATTATTCCTCATATAGTTAATACTATGTACCAGGCATTGTTCTAATTACTTTATGAGTATTAACTCATGTCACTGCCAGAATCACTCTACAATATAATTACTATAACCTCCATTTGACAGGTGAGAAAACTGAGTACCCAGAGTCACTTAATTAGTAAAGAATTCAGATTTCAGCTCCCAAGTTCAGGGACTCAACTGCAATCCTATACTGTTCTTCAATAACAAAAGTAGTAGCAGCAGCAGCAGCAAAAATGATGATGATGATGATGATGGTAGTAATAATAATAAACCAGCAAAATATGTGAAAAATACACCTTGCATGAGATCTTTTGACCTACATCAAATTTCACTCTATAGCAGAGTACTGTAATAGATAAGTGCCAGTGTTATTAATACTGTATAATTATTATGGGGAGAAATGCTAACGTGAGTGTCTAAATGGTTGAGGGTAAAAAGTTACCTTCTGTTTTTCTCTATAATCTTCTCCTTCAAACTTGTATAAACTTTGTTCAGTGTCCATTCTAAAATTTCTAAGAGAAGACTCTCCCATTTTCTGTAAGCGTTCATTCATCTCTGCAGTCTAAAGTTGAATACATTGAAATGAGAAAATTATCACTGAATTGTTAAAAGTCTCTGAATTCTCTACCCTTTTAAAAAGTCAGGTTTTGCCATGAGATATCCAGTCTGTTCATTTACAAGGTATGAATGCAATTCTAACATCAAACTTGAATGTAAATTGAACTTGCCCCAAGTATTTTAAATACTTAAATCATGCTTCCCAAGTATCCTCAGGCTTTAAAATGTTTTTATCATTGGAAATGTAGCCACATAATTTCTATTGTATAATTTTAATTGAACAAATAGCTAGTGCTAAAATAAAGGCAATGTTGGACTAAAGCAACACATTTTGCATACTGATATGAAATATATTATCGCAAGATTGTTCAAAATACAGGATATAACCTCAAAAACAAAAATCTTCTGAAAAGCATATTCAACCATTTTACTGGATATTATAGTAAACATGGTAAAATACACCATGGAGATGGAATCAGCAAAATCCACACTGTGAGCCAACTCAAAAGGCAAACAATCCAGTTTCTTTACCAAATAAATGATGAGAAAAAAATACATAAATGTGGGGGGAACCTGTAGATTTAAGAAGATAAGATGACATATCAACCAACGGCAATGTGCAGACTTTACGTGCATTCTCATTTTTTAAAAACAAAGAAACTGTTTTTAAAAAGTATAATTATACAACAACTAGGAATTTGAATACTAACTGGATATTTGATATTATTAAAGAATTATTGGGGTTTTTTCAGGTGCTATAATGCTATAATGATTGTGTTTTTAAAAAGAGTCCTTATATTTTAGAAATATATAGTGAAATACTTACAGCTGAAATGGTATGTCTGAGATTTGCTTCAAAATAATCCATAAAGGCGGAAATGAATTGGGGACATGAATGGGGCAGGCCTGGTTGATGGTTGTTAAAAAATGGGTGATGATTGCATAGAAGCTGTTTTTTTTTTTTTTTTTTGCATAGAAGCTTTTTATACTATTCTGTCTACTTTTGCTTATGTTTGAAATTATCCATAATTTGTGAAAAAGGTGAATTAAACACAAAATATTCTTAAACAATTTTTATGCTTTAACAAATAATGCTTTAGTATTTCATGAAATGTTTATAAAATATTTTCAATTACCACAATGTATCAGTAGACAATTCCTAATCCAGTGCAAAACAAAAGATTATAAAAAATGCAGTCCTTATACATGTGCTTAAACACAAAATTTACTAGACTTTTAAGTACAGTATTTCCAATAAGCATGAGATATAAGGTCACTCAATTTTAAACTCTGGTTCTTAGTCTTTCTCACCAAAAAAAATTTTTAAACCCCTGATCTGCCTCTAGAAATAGATCTACAAGTTGTTAGAGAAAGTATGAGTTATTTGAAACATCTAGCTCAATACAATGCAAATATAATACATATGCCGAAGTATGTTGATTTTAAAGCAATCTATTACGAAAACAAAATGCCATTTTACCAACCTTCTTTTCCCCTCTTTCCAGAACAGTTGTAATGTCTTCATCTGTCAGTTCACTTTCTTTAGAAGCAAAAACATGGGTGGCTCCATGTCGTATCATTTGTAACATTTCCTCTTTTGCCAGCTTGTTAGACTGTTGGTCAATGAGTCTTCCTAATAATAAAAATTAAAATTGTATATATTCAATCAATTATGTCCCAAAGAAAGTACAGCAAATAGTTCTAATCAGACACTACCACAGTGAACCATACATAAAGCTCTATAAGAACAAAAAATTAGTGAGCATCGAAGTTATTTGTTTAATGAACAACCCTACAAGTTTTTATTCTACCATACTTTCTATTTCAGTGTGAAATTCCTTCTGCAAAATTCAGTTAAAACCCAGAAGGACAGAAACATTTGTTTTTTCATGTTCAAAGTATATTGTTCAGATCAAACTTCTCTGTATGGAAAGGCAGCCTCTAATACATGTTTTAAAAAATTAAAAACTAGACATTTTATCTGCTACATAATATCAGATATGTCAAAAGGCATGCTATGGGCATTCAACTGTAAGCTAGTGAAGTTCAACTAGTCCATATACTAAATGCAAGGGTTTTACTTAGGAACATTTTTTTTAGGGGGGAGGGGAACATTTCAATTAGCATTTTAAATTTTTTTATTTTCACTTCATATATAGTAATTATACATATTTATGGGATAGAGTGATGTTTCAATTTTTTTCTCTAAGTTTTCAAATTTTGGTCAACCTCTATTAAAAGTAACCTCCTTTAAAGAAAACTGCATGTATATTTGCAAAAATGACCTAATTTAGTTTACAAGTACAAATACCTTGTTGTATAACAATTGAATCAAGTCTCAATTTTATCTCAGCTCTCTCTACAATCCTTTCTTCAACAGTGTTGTCAGTGATGAGACGGAATACACGTACTGGCTTCTTCTGACCAATACGATGTGCTCGATCCTAGTAGAAAGAGTCCTAATATAAGATATTGGATATTCTGGATAAAATTTAGAGTATAGCCATCACATGCTGTAAAATTCTGAAAATAAAATTAGTTATCTCTCTAGACCTGCCGCTTTTTAAAGGAGGATAATGAATATTAAGAATACCTAAAGACCACTGGGAACAAAGAAATCTGCAAGTATTATATTATACCATTAAAGAATGGGAAACTTCCAAAAGGACAAATGGCAAAGCCCCTTTAAGAAGAGGACAGCAGGGAGCTGAAAGTTTCTGGATTGAGTTACTAAGTAACTTTAAGCCACTAAATACAAACATCTTCCAAACTAGCAAGTAGTTTTATAAGTAGTTAGCAAGGGTTGTTACGGTGGCAAAAGTCTGCTTTATCTCATCATCTCTGCTTCCTGAGGCAATTCAGGGATATGTAGTAAAGTGTCATAAAAATTAATGGGGTATTAATAGCCTTACTATACAGTGGTTTAGAATTGGTCCTATGGTTTACAGTTGGTAAAGGTGACAGGTGGCAACTTCTGGCAATATAAAACCATCTAAGGAGTGTGTTTTTAAAACACAGAAGCTGCTAGAGCAAATAGGTAAAGGGAGGAGAGTAGTAGAGGAAAAAAAAATCAAAAGAAACAAGGTTCAAAGCAGCCCTTGTACTAAATATAAAAACACTAGAGCCCAGTAATAAAGTTTCAACACAGCACATTAAAAAAGAATGCAATAACCTACACATATTTAAAATTTTAAACCCAAACCAACAAATCCTGAAAGATCAGCTCTACTCTAACACTTTTGAGGAACTGAAATACTATCACCATTAGGTTTTCCAGTTCAGTTAACACCGTAACTTCCGGGGGCTTACTGCTACTTAGTCACATCAAACAGGTAGTTCAACACCATGCTAAGGTAGTAAAATAATTATGCCACAGCATATTGATTTTAAAATGTCCCAATGGTCAGCTTTTTTCAAGTCTCTATTATAAAAGGGAGGACTTCTAAGTTATACCTCATTGGCAGATGATTTTTCATTGTTTCCAAAAAGACAGTTAATTATTCCATAACTTCTTACGATTTTGAATATGTAGTTATTTTGCATCTTTTTACTTCTGAAATTTTATTTATTTGAAAATATGAGTCACATTGAGAGAAGCTACAGCTCTAGTTCAATAAATGACACCAAAATATCAAAGGAGTTACCTTTAGTGTCACGATGAAAGGTAAGAGGAAAAGCTCCCTGAAAAAAATATTTTTATAGCTTCTGGATGGTGTCCGTAAGCAGCAAATGTTTTCTTGGAATATATTCCCTTCTTACCTTTTTATCTTCTCTCCCCAATCATTTTACTAGAAAAGTTAAAATCCTACCTCTCCCAATTTCATTAATAATAGTGAGAGATTAATTTTATAACCCTTTTCATTAAAACAAATGTATGTGTCCTCTTCAATTTTCAGGAATGGGAAAAGAAACTGACATTTGTGTTTCATGGTAAAAGCCAAAATTGACATATAAATGCTATAGTTGGATCTGAGATATGTTTATTTGTTTTCATTTCTTTTGTTTGTTTTTGCAATTACAACAGCAACTTTGTTTTCCAGGATAATCTACTCTAACTTCTACAAAACCTCCCCAAAGTCGTTACCCTTTTATTGTAAATTACTTTTGTGCTGTATAAATAATAGTATTCTGAGCTATGATACATTTGTGACATCATGAAAGATTACTAACCATAGCTTGTAGGTCAACCTGTGGATTCCAGTCTGAATCATATAGTATAACCACATCAGCACTTGCCAAGTTAATTCCGAGACCGCCAGCCCTGGTACTCAGCATAAAGATGAATTTGCTACTATTAGGAGCATTAAAGGCCTCTATTGCTTCCTTTATTTTTTTTAATTGCCAAAGGGATAGAAAAAAAGAGAAAAATATCAAATGATATTACCAGAGTCCTTAACAGATTTTAACATGCATACAGAAAATCTGTCTACATTTTATAATATCTTTATAAATATATTTTATATTCTATCTTCAAAAACATTTAAGCATATATCTATATACTATACTGTGTGAACTGCTATAAAAAGTATATTACATAAGTGAAGTTCCTAATCTTTAAAAGCTTACATCAACAGACAAACTTAGAACAATCACATAAATAAATTTAACTAAACAATAATTTATATTATTTTAAAACAACAGTAAAAATGTTTTAATGGAGAGCTGAAATGTATCTGGGGGTAAAATGTAAGAAATCTCAACTTTATTCCCATTAGTTTATAAAGGATTAATAAAGAAGGTATGATTAGGTATGTTTTAGAAGATGAACCAAGACAGAAAAAGTTTAGAAATGGGAATGAGAGCAACAGATAAAGGAAACGGTAAGAGGATCTTTATCAGTAGGGTGACAAGGGACAAACGGGTAAGTAATGAGAAAAACAAGAACGTAATCTAGGGATATTCAGTAAAGAATCTTAAAAAATTAATATTAATATCCTTACTATATAAAGGTCTCATACAAATCAGTTAGAAAAACACTAAGACTCCAACAGAAAAA
>NW_012149952.1:5721647-5725037 GCF_000956105.1 Propithecus coquereli
GGCACTCTAGCCCGGGCAACAGAGTGAGACTCTGTCTCAAAAAAAGAAAAAGAAAAAGAAGCCCAGGTGTTAATTGTATTAACCTTATAATACAATTAAAGACACTGAGGCTCAGAGAATTAAATGGCTTGCACACGCTACAAAGTGGTGAAGTTGGTGCTAAAATTCAGGTCTTCTCAAACTAAGTTCAGTGCATTTTTGACTATATCATAAAATCATGATCTTTGCCCAGAGTATGAGTACAGCAGGTCCTTGAATTAACGTCGTTTTGTTATAACGCTGATAAAAAAAAAATCAATTCGTCCGTGTGGTTTGCACATTTGCCCCACATCTCTGTGGGTTTTCTCCTGGTACTCTGGTATCCTCCATCCCAAAGTTGTACCCATTAGATTAACTGGTGTGTCTATACAGTCCCAGTGTGAGTGAGTGTGGGTGTATACATGAGCGTGCCTTTCGATGGGATGGTGGCCTGTCTAGGGTCAGTTCCCACCTGGAGCCCTGAGCTGTCAGGAGAGGATAAGGCCACTGTGACCCTGAACTGGAATAAGTGGGTAATTATTTTACTTATTTTTATTAATCTTTCTTAAAACCTATATATGGCTCACATTTATTTCAATGTTTAATATTAGAAGTGTTTTGGTCCTTATTTAGAAGTTTGGTGATGTTTTGTGACCAGAAATATGCCACAGGAACTTAACTCTTGTTTGTATCAATTAGCCTATGGTAAAATTGGTTTCATCATACGTTGTTTCGCTTACAGTTGCAGTTTCCAAGAATTCATCAACAACGTTAACTGAGGACTTACTGTATAGACTTAAAACAGAAGCCAAAGACACAGCCCTGGAGGATCACAGAAAATAGAAGATAAATTATCAAAGCCTTCCCAAAAAAAGTGCTTCAAAGGGCTTAAAACACATGAGACCCGTGACATTTGCGAGGGATAATATAAACACCTATAAGAATTTCCAAATTTGAGAAAGATACTACATAATAGGTAGACTTACTAAGTGATTCATTTCTGCACACCAACCTTTTAGCGTCCCAAGATCCAAATTCATGATAAGCACCTATACCTATTTTGTCACATTTAAGTTTTATAAAAGCTCTATGAGGCCAAGATTATTTCCTTTACAAATTACTGTTTCATGGGTCTTTAAAGTTGTTTATAAACTGGCAAAATCTCAACCATTAAACTCCACAAATGGCAAGGGTCTCCTTTAAGCAGCAAAGCAAAAAAGAAAATGATATAAAATTAGAGGCCAGCAAGTAAGCTGAGAAACAGTTAGTAATCAAAGGTCAGAGACAGCAGTGGTTAGAGGAGATAAGGATGGAATGGCATAATGTCCTTTAGATAAGTGAGAATGTCTTTGAAGACCTTGGAAAGGATGATTTGTAAAGAGTCAGTGGAATGGAAACCAAATTGAAGATCAAAGAGAGAGAGATAACAGTAAGAAAGTCAATGCTCCTAGCTAAAGAAAATGCGAAAGTTCAACAAAACTACCTAATGGTGAAACACAGTGTTTAAATTGAACTTTGATTTTTGAAGTCTTGTTTCACTGTCTCTTCCTTACCTCTCTTTCTTCATGTGGGGTTTGTCCATCCAGTCGACAATACTCATAACCACGCCACATGCAATAATCCTCTAAAATGTCCAGCAAGCGAGTCATTTGGCTGAAAATGAGAACCCTGGAACCTAAAACATTTCACCAAAAAAGTAAGTTATATAACTTGTGTAAAACTAACTTAAAAGTTACAAGAATAAAATTAAACATTATATGCAGTATAAATATACAGTACACGAACACTCCACTACACACATATATACACACACACCCCTTCAAGGGATGCTATGTAGAATTATGCATTTGTTGAGTTACGCATTTTTAAGATCTTCAAAATCCTCCATACATACTGAAATGATTTAACGTCTGCCTTTACTTTGTCCAAAGGATGAGTGATGGGTCCACAGGCTCTCTCACTGGACTACTGCAATAGGTCTCCTAACTAGTCTCCTATTTCTAGACTCTTGTCCTCAGTAGATCCCCCAGTACTGCTTCCAAAGTTCTCTTCCTAACACATAAGAGTGACATACTCTGTCACTCTCCACAGTCAAATATCCTATGACCCTCCCTCTACCTTCAAGATAAAAGTCCCAACTCCTTAAAACATGGTTTAAAAGACCTTTCACAATTTGGTCTATCCATCTTCCCAGATTCATCAACTGCCACCCTACCCCAAATACCATAGGCTCCCCCCATTCCCTTTTTTTACACGTCTGTTTCATTGCCCTGGAAAACCCTTCCTCTCCTTTTTACCATGGTTCAGTCCTACACATTCTCCAGTGCTAATCTCAAATGTCATCTCTGTGAAGACTTTCTCAACTCCCAGTTTCTCAACATATCATAGCACTTATCACAATGAACTGCAACTATTCCTTCTCACTACACTGTGAGCTTCTCCAAGGCAAAGACTGCTGTCTTATTCATCTTTGTACACCCAGCCCATTGGACAATTCCTGGCAAATAGTAAGTACTCAACAATGTCTGAACAAGTGAATGAATGAATATGGAAAATTTTATTCATATACAAGTCATTAATACGAATTTATTCCATGCTAATTTTAAAAATGTATTACTCACCCTGTTCTTTG
Organism: Propithecus coquereli; assembly: GCF_000956105.1. Lineage (NCBI taxonomy): Eukaryota > Metazoa > Chordata > Mammalia > Primates > Indriidae > Propithecus > Propithecus coquereli. The sequence continues at coordinate 5,724,298 of NW_012149952.1, forward strand.
AGTTTGGCCAACAGTTTATCCAAAACTACCATTTTACCACTGTTGCTGACAACATGCTCATCAGTGGTGTAAGGTGGACCGGGCTCAGCACCATCAAACAAATACGGATGATTGCAACATTTTCGAAGTTGCATCAGAATGTTTAAGAGTCGCATCTTGTCCATCTTGCCAGCAGAGTTTAAAACATCAATGTCTTTCATCAGGATTTTTGTATACCTAAAATTTTAAACTATAATTAATCATCAATTATTAGAAAGGTTAATGTCATAAAGAAATGTTCCTTTAGCCATCAGATTACATTCCTGTTTAAAAATAAACAACAAGATTTGATTTGAAACTAAATCTGATCGTTAAAACCAGCAAACTAATGAAGACTGGAACACTGTAACTTGTATGTTTTTTAAACCTGTTTCCTCCTGCTTTATCCATTATTAGAAATTGCCACCAGCTGATAATTATTTAGACTTATATCTGGTAGTTATTCAGTTAAGTACAAAATTTGCTGAAAGTTGACATCCAACTTTTACTTGTTTGAGCTAAACACAAAATCAATTTTTTTCTTTTCTTTCCTTTTTTTAGAGACAGGCTCTCACTCTGTCGCCCAGGCAGCACAGTGGCATGATCATAGTTCACTGTAACCTCGAACTCCTGGGCTCAAGTGATGCTCCTGCTTTAGCCTCCCGAGTAGCTAGGACTATAGGTGTGTGCCACCATGCCTGGCTAAATTTTTTATTTTTATT
>NW_012149952.1:5725087-5726558 GCF_000956105.1 Propithecus coquereli
AATTTATTTTATTTCAGCAATCACATATTACTTGTATAATCACAAAATACAGGCAAGGTTTTTTTTTTTTTAATGAATAGAATGGCATGGTCAAAGTTATAGGCAGAGAAGGTGACTCCCACTGCCGCAGTCAGCACAGCAGGTAAAGGGGGCAGTATAGAAAGCGTAGTGTAGTGAGAGGCACCTTGGTGTAGAGGAAATAGCAAAAACCTGGGCATGAATCACAACTCTACCACTTATTACATCTGGGATTCTGGGCAAGCATTTAACCTCTCTGAGACACAGTTTCAAATGGAGAAAATTATACCAATACTTTACCGGGCTGCTGGGAGAATTCAATTGGAACTTTAAGTTGCCTAGCTTATAGTAGTTGCTTGACAAATGTTAGTTCTTTTCCCTACAAAAGTGAGGAGGTCGATTAAGCAGAGGTTACAGGAACTGAGTCAGAGGATGACCAAAGACTTTGCTAGCTGAATTTAGCTATAGTAATGGAGAAGGGGCAAATCTGAGAGCTACTGAGAAAGAATTAGTTATTGACAGCTGGCACACAATCAGAGTAAGATACCAAATGTGGTCTTCCTCTTGTTACTGGGAAAACAGATGAAATGATGGTGTGGACAACAATGTAATGGGAAAGCAGGGAATTTCCAAGAAAAAAATGAACAGTTCTAACTTTGTTATATTTAAAGTCAATACATGTAATTCAGAGTCTGTGAAGGGAGAACATTATTTGGAATTTTTAAAAAACCAGAACAATTTGGACATATATAGGTAATGAGCAGAGAGATCAGTCAGAAATGTAAATTGGCTACTTGAGATCAGAAAGCACATAGTGTCCTGCCTTGGTATGTACTCTTCATTCTAGGAAGAAGGATCATCTTGAATGACACTATACGGCCTGTGCTTAATGTGGATTCAGAGAAACCAGTTCTCAGAGTAAGTCAGCAAGAAAAGCTTCAAGTTACCATCTCAGATTTTAAAAAACTATAGGGCAGGGAATAGTGTAAGCCTTGAAAGCTCCCATATGCCTAAATGTTATAACAACTATTTCCCTATAGGGTAGCAGTAAAACCCTTCATATGAAAACGGCCTGTGTGCTTGCTGTGAATACTATCCTATGCTTATAGCCAGCCTTCAATGAGGAGGCCCATCCCCTTGTGCCCAGTACAATGCTGAGCACATAGTAGGCATTTAATAAATGCGTGGTGAATTAAAAATAAACAAATAATGAAAATAAAAAAGGAGGCCCACAAGGGACAGAGTGCCCAATGCAGCTGTGGAAGGAGAGGGAAGCATGCTACGAGTCTTTGTAGGCTGAGATGGGGCCTTAAAGGTAAGAGGTAAAAAGGCCTGTGTGCAATTTCATGACATGTGCTATTCATTTCAAACCTGTATTCATACCTCTTATATACACTGATCCTCACAACAATGTTGTCAGAAAAAGAAGCCCAGGTCATGGTGGCTCACGCCT
>NW_012149952.1:5730128-5730878 GCF_000956105.1 Propithecus coquereli
ACTGGGATTACAGGTGTTCCATTTTTTATACCTAGATAGGTCATTTTTTTCTGATCCTATAAATATTTTTCATTATCTTTTCTAGAACTTCACTCAGACAAAAAGAGACTTATGTACACACCTGATCAATACTAATATTTAATTATAGTAATTGCCAACTTTTACTGAATGCAAGTACCAGGTATCATGTCAAGGGCTTTATATGAATCATGCATCAAATCTTCACAACTATTCTGAGGCATGTACTAGTATCATACCCAATTTAAAGATGAAAATTCAGGCAGCTAGAAGAAGTTAAACAACTTAGGGTCACAGCAAGGGACAAAGCCAAGGTTTGATCTTGTGTCTGAGTCCAAAGAATATACTCTTAACCTCTACCCTATACTGGCTTGTATAGTAATCATTATATATTTTATACATGATCTAATTTTACTTATATAAGTAACATTTTGCTTCTTTTAGCAGCATTACTACATTATTAATATGTCCTATTTATGTTTCCTGTGACTCCCCTGGTCAATTTCCTGCTTTGTTTGTATTTATCAAATGATTCCAGCTTCTATTTTTGTAATATCCACAATTCCGGATGTTTTCATCATCATCATCATCACTATTATTATGATTATTACTATGTTCGCTGACAGAAAAAGCAAGAATAACTAACCAGTGTGCCAGTGACATCATCCCCTTTAATCTCAACATCATCCTCATAAGCTAAATATTACTGTTCCCATTTTACAGAAGGGAAAC
>NW_012149952.1:5731738-5737531 GCF_000956105.1 Propithecus coquereli
TTATATATGTATGGAAAAACAAATATCCCAGCATCATTTCCCTACTTGATCTGCAATGCCAATATCAAATGCCATGTATCTGGTTTCTATATATGCTCCACTATAATCTTATGGGACTATGGTCATACATGCAGTCCATCATTGACCAAAATGTCCATGCAGGGCATGACTGTAGTTAAATATATGAATGAGGAGAAAACAATTCAATGTGAAGAAAGATATGGATGAACAGAAAAAAAGATGAAATAATCAGTGTATACATGAAAGACAGATTCTATCACAAGAAAATCATAGTGCTGCAATCTATAGAGTACCTATCTACAATATGCCAGATACTGCACTATGACCTTCACATATAGTATTTAATCCTTACAATAAATCTTTGACAGAAATGTGATTATTTCAACTTTAGTGAGTTCACAAAAGTCACTTTGCTACTAAGTGGTAGATGCAGAACTTAAACCCAGATCAGGCTTATTCTAAAAATCAGCTCAGTTCCTAATTAGCTGTCATGAGCCTGGGCAAGTTCTTAAGTGTTCCAAGCCGGTTTCCTCATCTGTTCATCCAAAATAATTTATGGTATGTGTATATGCCAAACATTTTTAAATGGGGATAATACCTATTTCCAAGGCTGCTATGGAAATTTGTAGTAGTACATGTGTAGAGCTTAACTGCAGTAGACACTCAATAAATGGTAGCTATTATGATTAGATATCTATGGGAGGTAAGGAAAAGGGAAGAGTAAAAGAAAACTTCTGGCTTCTGGTTTGGGTCTCTTAAACTTGTCTAAGATATATTCTTAAGAGTTTCAAGTGCCAGCGAGACACTTAGGCAGAAAGACTCAGAGGGCAGTGATATATGAAAGTACAGAAGCTTAGGAGAGAGATACGGAAAGGTAACTTTGGGAGTTCTCAGTATATATAGGTGGGAGGCGAAATGATGGGAATGGATCCCCAGGGAGAACATGTATGAAAGTCAAAGACAAAGCCCTATAAAATGCTAAACTTGAAGGGACAGAAAGAGAAAAAAAACCCATAAAAGGGAATAAGAGTGGCCAAAGATGTAAAAGCAAATCCAGGAGAGAATGGTATCCTAGAAACCAAACAGGAAAGGGTTTCCAGCAGAAGTGGTTAGCACTGTTAAATAGTACAGAGAAGCCAAGATACTGACCAAAACATGTAACCTGAATTCAGCAACTGGAAAGTCATTGAAGATCTTGAAAAGTTTCAGTTGTATGGATAGAAGCCAGTGGCCAGTGAGTTCAAGAATGACTAGGAGATTATAGGTGGTAGAGATGGAGAGGATAAACTACTCTTTCAAGAAGTTTAGCTATCAAGGGAAGAAAACAGAATGACAGCTAGAGAGGGACTGTGTTGAGGGAACACTGTTTTGTGTGAGAGTGGATGTGTACAGCTTTAGGTTTGGATTTAATGAGAGATACCTGAGCATATTTACATGTTGAGGGAAAAGAGCCAATATGGAGGGAGAGGTAGAAAATGTAGACAATTAAAAGGATACGTCATGGGGGAAAGTTCATAAGGAAGTAGGAAAAGATGAGATCCAGGGCTCACATGGGAGAATTAGCCATTGACCAGAGAAAGGACACCTCTTCCACTCAGACAGAACGTAAATAACACAGACGCAGAGATCACTGGAAGACAGACATCCTTCAAAGAATTCCTACCTAATGACTTCTATTTTCTCTTTGAGAAAGGAATGATGTTATCTGCTAAGGGAGAAGGAGGGAAGGAGATACCTGGGATAGAAGTCCTGGGGAGACTGAGGAAGGTCTAAAATAGCTGTTAACAAGAAATGGGAAAGAGGCTAGTAGAGGGCCATGTTGAAAGATCACCAGTATCTTGACATCCCAGCTTATGTTAGAGAATATGACATCATAGCGGTTCCAACCTGTACAGTTGCAAAATCTTCTTTATCAGTGTTGAACGGCCCAAGTACAGACAAGGTCACTCACTCTTCTAGTAAGTGGTAGAAGCAAAATTGAAACCCAGAAGACAGACAATTATATTATTCCAGTTTAGGGTCCTCAGGGCAGGTATAGGCAGACGGACAAGGGGGCAAGCGAGTTTGGTAGTACTGGCCAAACAGTGGTTCAAGTGATAGAAAATGAGCTCATTGCTGGATATAGAAAGAAGTCACAACAGAAATGGGCTGACAGATAGGGAGAGAAAGCAGGTGTTCAGAGACTGGAGGTTTCTGTGAGGTAATAGAACAGGTACAGAAGGAGTAACATGAGTGAAAGAGCTAGAAGGATATAAGAAGTTCTTATCAAAGAATGGAAAGCTGGTTCTTATCAAAGAATGAAGGCGAGGGAGCCACCTGGGGATGAAGAAATTGATACGGAAAAGAATGGGTGGAGGGTAACCTGTAAGATGGTTTGGGCCTCAAAGGAAGAGTTTTACACATGACAGTAGAAAAGCAGTGACTCAGAGGTGGCTTTGGGGAACTGGGAGAATATTAATATCATCCCGAGGACCTATGGAGTATGGGAGAGTAAACAATCTCTACGAGAGAGAGCACCACATTACCCATGGGGGAGGGCCAAGGAAAAAAAAACCTGTTCAATAGAGAGGCTGAGGATATAGCAGAATTTGTTTATCAAAGAGGCCGTCAGAAAGGTTGGGAGGGAGGAGCAGTACTAACATTGAGAAAAGAAGCAAACAGATTCTACAGAAGTTTGTTTTCTGGCTCAGTTATATATACCATTTAATTACTGAATTTTCTTGTCTGCTATTACTTACTGCATGAAGTCTTTCCACAAGTTTTTGATCACCAAGGCAATTTTTAGTGTCAAACCAAGAATCAAAGTCCTGTGGAGGAGCAGAAATTTTGTAATAAGTACACAGTTTTTTTAATAAACTCAATATTCTATAGATTCTTATATAACCAATATAGAAATAATCCATTTGAAAACTACTTTCACAAATGTATTAATTGTGATGGCCAATATTATCATTTATGTCTGAAAACAGGTAAAATACTGGAGCAGTTAACAAAATTTGAACACCATTATATAGGAATTCCATCAGCAATTTTTTTCCTCAAAAGGCATTTATTAGGCTTCCCTATACCATAGTAATCTCACATCTAGTTAAGGAGTATGAATATAAAAATCAAAGAAAAATAATGCTAATAAAAATGTTAATCTTATCAAATAAAAACAAACAAAAGCTAGATAAGGTATACAAACCAATGGATAGCTGAACTTGGTATGTTTTATTATCACGCAGTATCTGTAATGGGGAAAATCAAGCTCCAAAGTCCTTAAATCATTCAATAAAGTTTGCTACCCTAGCATAACAACCTACATTCTGCGCTTTGAAAACAGATGTCTGTGAACATAAAATTACACTTAAAATGTATGGCTTAAACTTACATCTGCAGAATTAAAGACATCAGGCAATAAAAAGTTGAGTAATGCCCAGAGTTCATGCAGGTTATTCTGCAAAGGTGTTCCAGTTAGGAGCAAGCGGTTAGTCGACTTGAACTCACGAACAATCTCTGAAAGCTAGAAAAATAATACTTATATAAGCATTGTTTTATTTATTAGAATGTGTAACATTCAGTTGTACTGTACTTTATCCAACCAATACATTTCTTGACTACAATAAAACTTAACAATTAATTTTCTATGGAAAAATAGCCTAGTTCAGATGACATTGCTGCAGTGAAACATAACTGAACAAAATATGCTAGGCATTTCTGCACTTTAAAGAATGTAGATTATATTTATAGCTGAGACCCCTCCCCCACTTCAAAAAACTTTATTTTCTCCATTTTGGGCTCAGAAAAAAAAAGTCAGAACTTCTCCATGGAATCCAGGTAGTCATTTTATACAACAAAATCTCCTTCTTCCCCACCAACCACATTCATCTACATGCCTAGCCAAGTTCTAACTTGGCCTGATCAAAATTTTTAGGCTTCAGAATTGAGCCCATTTTCCCAATACCTTATATTAACTTTCTAAATATTAAGAGCACAGAAATTAAGACACGAAAAGCAAAAAACAGAACAGTAATCTTATCAACAAAAATGCACACTTTTAATGCTCTTAAATAAACAATTATTCTCTAACATGCGTCCTCTTATCAGGTATTAGTTCCAATTTGAAATTAGTATGATCCACCTGGTGGTTTTGCTCCAGTTCTGTCCCTGTTTCTCCCAAAGTAGCCCAGTGATCCAAAGAGAGGTTCATCATAATAATTGAAGCTTTTCCTACTGTTGATGGAGTTGAATGGCAAGAAATATTGATATTTTTCAATGTTAACACCACACTCTAATTCACACAAGTCAGATAATTCCAGGAAATTCTTTTTTCTAATCCATATAAATACATATAAGGTAGCTCCCCAATAAAAAGTAAGTCAATGCAAACGATATTTGTACACCAAATATTCTCAACAATATTAAAATACTGTAACATAACAGAATTAGGCTACATAGGAGGTATAGCAAATGAACACAATTTTCTTTATATTAAAAACTGCACTCAATTTTTATTTTCCCTGTATTCAATAATTTAGCTTTGCATTCACATTCCATGAATAAAATCACAATCTTCCATAACTTTATTTTGAATACAGAAAAATTAACAAACAGACCCAGTAATTAAATGAAAACTTTAATAAAGATATTGAGAACTTACCTTAGATTTTTCATTCTTTATTCTGTGAGCTTCATCAATGACTAGATAGCGCCAATGAAACTTTTTGAATACAGATTTTTCTTTAATTACCATCTCATAAGAAGTAACACAAACATCCCATTCTCCTGGCATCATTTCATCACGAATGAAGGCAGCCTAATGCAAAATAATGTTCTTTATATTAGAATATGTTTTATATTAGAATATGTGACAATATGATCTCAGAATTTAAGTGTCAAGAGAATATTAAGAGTTGTAAGAGATCTAACGATCATTCAGTCTCATTCGTTTTAAAGATGGGAAAACCAAGGCCCAAAGATACCTTTGTGGTCAATCATCTGGAAGACATGCTAATATATTCACCAACAGAAGAGAAACAAAGGCTTCTCTTACACAAGTATAGCATAGTCAATGAACTAGAAAAGTTCTTATCACCAGAAAAATCACTAAATTACTAGGCTTGTCTTCATATGAGGAGTCCAAAAGGACATGGACAAAGTAACTCTTTCTGAATACCATGTTCTTACCGAGATCCAACCATTACCAACATAATAAAGTTTGAACAAATAGGAAGAACTCAATATACATGAATGATTCCAACCTTTTGAGAACTCTTATATGTTCCTTCGTTTTCTTGCAGGGATGAATTATATACTCAAGAAGTCATGGAAGCCCATTAATGTTTTTGTGAGGTTCCTATTGTTATTATGAGGCTACAATTGTAATTTTATAAAGGGGACTTGCTCTATCTAGTACAGGAGGCTATTTAAAACAGTGAGACTACTTAGAACTATTTTTAACTCTTCACAAGCAGTGGCCAACATGGTAGCCAAGTTGACTGAGAGCATTTTTAACTTGTATGAACTAAATTCCAGATGTTATATGTGAAAAAAAAACCACACGAGTTAATAGGGAGCAGAAAAATCTATATTAAGGGGCTAATTAGTACTGTAAATCTGAAGTTACAATGCATAAACAAAATTAACTGTTCACTGCATAGTCTTTATTTCATAATTCACAGCTATGCACAAAACACAATGTTGACACATTCAACAAATATTTACCGAGTGTACACTGTGCGTAAGAGCATAGCCTGGACTGAAGTAGAAGACAGGAAAAAAAAGCCTTTG
>NW_012149952.1:5739312-5743686 GCF_000956105.1 Propithecus coquereli
CAGGGTGCCAGGCCCCATTCAGTCCTGCTAACACCTTACCCTTGTTTGATTTTTGTGAGATATTCCATTTGATGGTTCCTTCTGCAAGTTTCATGGAATAGATGCAAATTTTTAATTTAATTAGTTCTGCTAGCTGGGCACAGTGGCTCACATCTGTAATCCCAGCTACTTGAGAGGCTGAGGTGGGAGGATTGCTTGAGCCCAAGAGTTCAAGACCAGCCTGGGAAACCCAGCAAGACTCCACCTCAAATTAAATAATTAATTAGCTTTGCTTTGAAATTTGTTATTAATAGATAGATTTAGAGTTAACTATCTTGATAAAACATTAAAGTTGTCACATAATCCAAAAGCTCTCATTTTAAAGGTGACAAAATTAAGGCCCCTTGAGACTCACTCAACATCACACAATCAGTAGCAAAGCCATAACTAAAACCAGATCTGTTTCTACATCCACTATCTTTGATATCTCTAGTGTGGAAAAGGAAGGGGTCACAAAACCATGTTTGGGAATCACACCTCTATATATTTCAGGACTACGTTGGTATCAGACAGGACCAAGAGTATCTCTAATAATCTCTTTAACTTAATTAAATACCTACCATAGCCTATATCAAATGTTTTATTACTAAAACACTGTCCTCAAAATGTTTACAGAAGGCCAGGAAAATAGAAAGACCCAATATATCTATCCTATGTAGTACCAAGATTGAAATCTGTCTGTAAATAATGATGTGGACTTCCCCTATACATATTGACAACAGTCTCTACGTGCTGAGTATGGTACATTCATTACTTATGTAACTGATAATTACTGATTTTCAAACTCCTTATCATGGCCCACAGTCGCATTACATTTTAAATTGCAATCCAGTATACACATAAATGTTTGAGTGCATTTACATAGAAAGAGACAACTTAAAAGTTTCTCAAAACAATATTTATCCTTACTACAGCATGAAACTCTACTATTTGCTATTTTATTCTCTCTTGATGTTGTAAAAAATTGTCGTCACCACCCACTAAGCTGAATTCACAACCCACTAATGTGTGGCGACTCACAATTTCAAAAACATTAACTTTAAAGACTGGTTTTCAAGATTCTGATATTTTTCAGGCCACCAGAATCCCAACCTCCTATGGGGCAGAGATAGGGCAGTCGTAAATTAAATACATCCACGCTTTCTTTAAAAGTCCCAGAGATACTGTTCCATGAAACCCTTAGATTCCATATAAGATAGCTGAAAGCCATGGATTTACATTTTTACTGAGGCATTATGAAAACACAAGCCCAGATATTTCTCTCTTGCTTTTGATCTTCAAGAAATAATTTTAACAAAAGATCAGTATGTTAGAAATGCAAAATTCTATAAGGAATGGTATTACATTAAACAACAGCAGTGACCAGAAAGAATTCTAAGTGACTAACTTGCTACTGGGAAATATTAGATATAAGGAAGAATCAAGCCTGTAATTACAAATTTATGAGCTCAGTATTTCAATATTTAAATTATTTATAAGTGAAATTTAAATAAATGTAAGTAATTTTTCTTCAAGCAAAATGAGGAGGATAAAATTACATAATTCATTATGCTACCGTTATTCTTTTGAGGATATCTTTTGATAACCTATCTAAATACGTAAAACAGAATAAATCTTTACTCTAAACTATGCTCTCTGGAGGCAAAATAAAGACAAAGTTTAATAATATTCTTTCTAAGCTTATTATTCATTTTAGTATTTTTGCATAATTTATTATTTTTAGATTAATTCTACAGTCCTAAAATAATTGTAGCCTACTAGATTGACAAATGGCTAATTTAAACACTCCGCCTAAAACGCCCAGTTTCTAATATTACCTGAGAATATACACAGACATGTATTTTTCTATTCAAAAACCAAAACTAAAAGCTGTATCTGTGCATAAACGCAGAACACTAGGCTCTCTGTACATAAAGAAGAGGTTCCATTTGTATATGTGTACATGTGCATGTGTAAAACAAGTCAAAATTCAAAAGTTAAAACATTTTAGTCATGAAAATTTACATATTTTTGGCTTCAAAATAGCACAAATGATAGAGTCACTGATAAGATACACTGTCAATAAAATAAATTTTTTTTATAGAAAGTCACTTAAAAGTACAATTCAAAAATGCTTAGGTTAATGAGCTAGTTAAAAGTAAATGCAGATGAAGTATAATAATGGATTGTCTGTTATTAATATGTAATACATTTAACTCATAGGAGTGTTGTGATAATTTAATTAATATATGCAAAGCACTTACAACACAGTCTAGCTTACAGTAAGCAAAACTTAAGCATCATTTAGTAGCAGTCGACTTAGATGTCTTTAACAGCAATAACATGTAACTTAAACGGCTCCAGAAATAACGTTATTCTCAACTGCCATTTTAAACTTGTTTCTCACTTACTCTCGCATCCTTGTCTCCAACGAAACAAATAACACGGAGAGATGGGACCCATCGTTTAAATTCATTCATCCAGTTGTATAAAGTAGACTTTGGAACTAAAACCATGTGAGGTCCAGGAATGTTCCGGTAGTGTTTCAGATAACCAAGCAAAGCAATCGTTTGTAAAGTCTTACCAAGACCCTGCATTATCATCACAAGGGAAAAATAAAATCCATGAACATTTTTTCTTTAATTAAACATTTTCTTAGTAATAACTTACGTTTCTGGCAATGAGAAGTAAAAAATACCATTTTTTAAAAAGCAAAAAACCATTTCAATTCAGTATTCTGTTTACTGTGAGTCCAAAAAGAAACCAAGAACTTGAAGTTAGAATGTTGCTCAAGAAAGCAACTTTCTCTTTAGGACATTTTTACCCCTAAAGGAGCAAGTAATCTACTATATAATTTTTTCTACTAGTTGGAAAATCAGGTATTTTTTTTTTTGCTAGAAATGGCTCACTCTGTTGCCCAGGCTGGACTCAAACTCCTTGCCTCAAGCAATCCTCCCGCCTCAGCCTCCCAAGTGCTGGGATTAGAGACGTGAGCCATCACACCTGGCCAAGATTAGGAATTTCTTGTGTGTTTGTTTCACAAAGACACGTTTCCTTTGCCAGCCTGCTTAGATACCAGTCTTTCTTTCCTGTTGCCCCCAACATTATTACAGCCCAGCATTAAATATTCCGACTATGTGTCTCAAGGGGCTTATGGCTCTGTCTTAGATCTTACACTCTTAAAGATCTTAGGAATCACAAAAGAACAGAAATTTGCAGCCAGAAAGAACCTTAGAAATAACCTAGTCCAGTAGAACTTTTAAAAAAATATTAATAATATATCGAATACCCATGAACCCATTACCTAATCTATGGAAAAGGGAATTATGTGCTATGCAGCTTGGCCTTCTAAAATAGCTTTTGGCTTTATCTCTAAGCAAGGTATATACTTCCTTTTATAAACTAAAGCTTAAAGCTATTTTATAGCGCTTATCCTATCTGATATGTCACTAAATGAAATGGCTTTCAGGGATGCTATGCATCAAAACCTTAAAATGTTTATACTCCCTAACCAAGTAATTCCACTTTTAGGAGAGGTACGGAAAAACCAAATTGCAAGATTCTCATAATGGCATTATTCACACTATATATCAAGAAGCAATTCAAATAAACAGCATTAAGAGAGAAGTTTAATAAAATTATAATTCTAGGGAGATACCTCCCTAGGATTATGCAGCAATTAACAATTATCTTTCCATTTTAATTATGTGGAAAATACGTAGGAATGTGAAGACATCAGAACACCAAATTACATATACAATATGATTTCAACGATGCAAAATAAATGCATCCAGAAGAAAAAGCCTAAAGAGAAATATACCAAAATGTTAACTATGGTTATTTCTAAGTAGCAGAACTATAATTTAAATTTTTTCTTTATTTTTTTCCAAATTTTCTATACTCCTTAAAGTGTCTTTCTCTTTTTTTGTAATTAGAACATATCTGGTGTCAGCATAAATTCAATATTAAAGATCTTTAGATCTTTCATGTTTAGACAGGCTGCAGCCAGGGGGTGCTTGGGGCAAATGATCCTGGTTCTTCTGTGGTCCAATTAACCAAGCTCCTCCCCCTCTGAGCTGACTATATTCCCCAAACCAGAACACACAAATGTAGGGAGCTACAGACCCTTGATTTAAAGGATCTTCTACAACACACCTAACAGTTGTTCATTCAGGGATGAGTACCTGTGTGATTGACCACTGTACTAGACGCCTCAGAGCACACACCGTCATGTGGCTTTTCTGGATAATAGTGATTGCAGATACGGCTCCAGAGCCACATAAATATGATCATCATTGGGTTATATAGATATAGAACTTCCCCTGCCCTTTCTTTCTTTTTTTTTTTTTTTTTTTT
>NW_012149952.1:5746683-5748465 GCF_000956105.1 Propithecus coquereli
GCCACGGCACTCACTCTAGTCAGGGCAACAGAGTGAGACTCTGTCTCAAAAAAAAAAAAAAAGTTGAATGTATTCTAATTTCTCAATAAACTATAAAAGGTCATATAACATATATCATATAAATGCAATAAAACATTGTTTCACTAAAAAAAATCTTAAAAGATCAAAATATACATCATTCTGGATAAAGTAAAAAACAAAGACGATTTTTTTTTATTCAAAGTCACTTTCCAACCACGACCACGGAGTAGAGAATACTTGATTGCTAACAAAGGCTACATAATCAATAACACCGGAAACTTACAGAAGAGTTCATTAACATAAACACAAGAGTTAGACAAATATACTCAGACCACTAGCTGGAAGGAGGCCAAAAACTTTCCATTTAATGTTATCCTCACTGGAATGTTGTTTTTAGAGTTGTTAAAACATTAACTGTCTACATTAGATGTGACCTTAAACACTAAGGCATGGAGTCTTGTAAAATAGCTATCAACAACCAAAAAATGTACTTGATCAGTAATTATTTTTATAATGTTGCTGCAAAAACAACACCTCAGAGGAAAAAAATCAGTTTCAACTACCTGTTAACTTCTTGAAAGACCCAAGGGTTTAAAAGTCTAGTTAAAATTGAAGCTAAAATACAGATTTTAGTGACTAAAAATTAAATAATTAAATGTATAAGAAAGCAACATGTGGGTATAACTAAGATTACACTGCTTAAATATGTAATATTTTCATGCATTGGACAAAGATCCTTCCCTTAAGAAAGTATATTACCATATTGCATGTTTCATGAATGTGTAGCATTCATTCATATATCCAAAGCAAGACAGAGAGAGAAAAAGATATACTGGCTTTGTGACTGAATTTTTCTCAGGTCATAAAGCCACATTAATATTGCAACTGATATTTGCACTTAGTGTATAAAATATTTCTAGCATAAAGCACCTTATTATGGGGTAAAGAGCACTGAACAGAAGTGAGAAGATGTGACTTCTAGTCCCAACTATTCTATATGGTTTCCCTGATCCTTTATTTCCTCATCTGAAAATGGATTATTTATTCAATAAAAATCTATTGTCATTGATTATATATTACTTTCCAATTCTAAAATCTATGATTCTCTATTCATTATACATATACTTTTTCATCTTTCATATCCCATCTATAAAAATTATCTACAGCCTTCACTATCCTACCCAAGAGAATATTTACCATTTTCTCTTCATATTCTGGGTCCATTTCCTTTTCAGATTTAGATGCTTTAGCAGCAAGTTTGAGTTGAAATGGAGAAATGTTTTTCTGGAATTTCAAAGAAAATAGATGTCATCAAATTGCAAAGCAAGATCTTTAAACTGGTCAATGTTCTCATTTGAAGAAAGTGAAAAGTAAACAAATCAATGTGGGACATGCATGGACCAATGATGAGTGCATGTCATGAAGCGGGGCTTATGATTAAACTAGTTCTGTGCACCTGAGGTACAATTTAAAAAATCTGAAAAATCATAAAAGCCAGAGAAATGACATTAATTAGAATAAAACCCAAAAGGTAAAACACTGCGCTTTTTCATCCATTTTTTTAATTTAAAGCATTAGAAAATGTGTAACCATTAAATAAGAGATTTAAAAATCTAGAATAGGCTAATATTATCAACCACAAACCAAAGAATTCGAGGAAAGTAAATATTAATTCTTAGAAACAATTCTTTATGTAATGGAAACAAGCCAGACTTTCAGAAGACTGTGGTTTCTGTTCTTAAAATGACACTTTTCCTATTG
>NW_012149952.1:5748515-5751083 GCF_000956105.1 Propithecus coquereli
GCCCCCTGCCCTCTCTTAAATCCAATTTTATTAATTTGGTCTTGAAATACAAATCTAGGCTTTCCTATGGTCCTCTATCTGCTTAATTAGCATCTTATATGGCCTTACTTCCCTTAGGTTATTTTATTTACATGTTCATGATTCGTTAGCTTATTTCCCAACACCCACCTGGCGCTCTACTGTATCAAGACTCAACATTACTCTTTACTTGTTCCTTATTTTATTCCATCTATGCACTTTCTAATTGCTCACAAGTTAAGATAGCTACATTCATACATACAAGCATGCATTCATTCATTGTTTGGTTTATATATATATACCCTGCCTCATTCCCAAAAGTACTGCAGATAATCTACAATGCAAACATGTTTCAGGTGGCCTACAATGAAACCATGGAACACAAATTAATAGTAAAATAGAAATAAAGAGGTGCCAAGGAAAGTAAGAAAGACTAAGTCTGCGTATAACTTTTGACTCCCCAAAAACTTTACTAATAACCTACTGTTGACTGAAGCCTTACTGATAACATAAACAGTGATTAACGCATATTTTTTATGTTATATGTATTGCATACTGTATTCTTACAATAAAGTAAGCTAGAGAAAAAAAAAGTAAAGACTAGAAGGTAAAAAATAGGAAAAGACACAAAGAACACCAAGGGCAGACCATTAAAGGTTACACAGAGGCTTCATTCTGGTATTCAGCTTGGCTCTGTGATTTCTGGAAACCAAAGTGCAAACAAAAACAAAAGTCAAAGAAGGTTTTTTGTACCATTTGAGGAAATGTCAGTAAGAATTTTGTGGCCTGTGAAAGTCTATGTTCTAAAGGTTACTTAGAGAAACAATTCTAAGACTACAAAATATCTTCTACATTATAATAACTAAATAAGCCTCCAAGCATCAGGGGGGCAAATCAGCTCAGGAATTTCAAATTTACATAAAAACATGTTGATAACTAAGAATGTGTTTGTAGCTACCAACTTCTCACCATTTCATCAGCCAAAATACCATTGACTCCATTTTCATACAAAGAGATCAACCAGTTCAGTCCTCGAATCTGATAATCTCTCAGTGGTCCTCCTTTCACATCTGGGAAAAAAAAAAAAAACAAGGATGTCTCAAACTTTCATTAATCCATTCACGTAAAAGTTTTTTGAAAACCAAACTGAAAAAGAAATCACCAATGTACTTACACGAAGGTGACACTTCAAACCTAATACACACATTGGATGTTTTCCGACTCTCCGACAGTAGTTCTTCATCTTCTTCTTGTTCTGTGCGCCTGTGGCGGTAGCTGAAATAAAAAAAGAAATGCCTTCATATTCAACTCAAATACCAAGATGTCAATTAAGTCAGTGGACATTGCTAATATCTTTTATGGAAAAAGAATAAGTTATCTAGGGTCTTACTTAGAATTTGGTAGAACTAAGGCTACATTTTTACTGACTGGCCTCTAGGGAGAAAAAAAACATTGTTCCCCCTAAAACGTAATTACAATGGCAATAATCTTATTTTTTTCATAGAAAGTTATATTGAATAGGTGAAGAAGGAAGGAGTATATAAGGGGAGCAACAAGGAGGGACAGTCCAGAGGAAGGCAAGGAAGGAGAGAGGGAAGAAAGGAGAGAGAGAGAGAGATGCCAACATACTCTCCAGCAGAAAGTAAGCTCTGCTTCTCATCTTTCTTTATTCGAGGACGTCCCAATTTCATGTTCAGAGGAGATGTTGGAGATTTCTGTGCTGAGGGCTGAATGAAATGTGCAAAAAGTTCTGTCTGCTTCAGTAAAAATTCAAATCTCTTGGCTCGGTCTGCTTTCTAATTTACAAAACAAAAGAAAAAGTAAGGATTTTCTTTTTTTTGTTCATTCAAAGTTATTCAACACTCATGTTGTACTTACTTTGTATAATGTTCTAAATACTTTAAACATTAACTCTCTTAAGAGTTAATTCTCTCAAGAAACCTATGAGGTAGTTACCCCATTTTACAGATGATAAAACTGAGGCACAGAAAAGGTAAGTAATTTGCCCAAGCTGCCACAACTAGTAAGTAGCAGAATTTGAAAATGATATTTTGAATAGAAGCCAAATGATCTGACAGACTTAGCAAATTCCCCAATAAGAAGTACCCTTCTTAAAGAGTCAGAATCAAAAAGCAAATCCTCTTTCTAAAACACAATTTTCTTTCCCTAAATAGCAACAAAACTGAGCATCAAATATACAACGTATCCCAAATGTAGAAATATATATTAACTATGATTCATTAATTATAAATTAATTAACCATAAACTGAACTCTAAAGAATTTTCAAGCCTCATCTGGAAATAAATGAAATCTTAGAATACAGTGTCATCTTGTCCCAAAATACTTTCAATGTCATGATACAATAATGTAATAAACGTTCCTCTCTTCAATTACAGTGATCTGGAAAATTGTATTTTATGCTAGCAGTATATAAAGTTACCCCCCAAAGCAAGCAGAATTTGGGAAAAATATATACACAGAGATATATATGCAAAATAGTTAATATATATTAACCATTAAAAGTTGAATGTAGGCCAGGCACGGTGGCT
>NW_012149952.1:5753048-5781886 GCF_000956105.1 Propithecus coquereli
TTAAAATAATTTAATAGTATGGTTTCAAATTTTGGCTTATGTTAATTTTCTCACTGGAAAAACTATTTTAAACTATTTATATCAGATAAATACTTTGTAGAATCAGTTTATCAGGGCTACTAACTATTAATCATTCATATTTTTAAAGTTTTAATTTAGTGAAAACTAACATCAATCAGTAACTTAATACTGAAATTATCTGTTGGGGAGGTTATCTCATGCATCCTATCCTTCGTAAAGACAAGCTTGTATTTGTAAATATAAATGCGTACATAAAATAAGGCTCCTTCTCTACAAGAAATCAAATAAACTAATAAGAACACAAACCTACCCATTAGGACCAAAGTATTTCAGTTTTAACACAGACTTTTCATAAGTCAAAACACAAATCTGTTCACGAAAACTAAAGAAACTATGTCAATTTTATCCTGACCTTTGTCGACCTGTTTCTGAAAACTTTCGTTTAAGGTTACATTCTGTTGATTTTTAACCTAAGAAAAACATGGTTCTAATATATCTTCCACTATTCACTATAATTTCAATTTTGAGGAAATCCAAACTAAGACTATGAAATTTGACCCTGGTCAGAGTCTTACTTTGGAACACTGATCAGATATGATTCAGTTACTCTAACCTAAATAACGACCACCTTGATTTACATCATCTCATACATATACATCTATGTGGGATGTTTTGAATGTAATCCTGGATGGATGGGAATAGAAAACTGCTGAAGATTCCCTCAAACCCACACTTTCAAACTGTTATGTATACTATAAATCTTATTTTATTTTCAAAGCAACAAGGAAAATTGGGTATCAAAATCCACACCTTAATCATTCCTTGAAAGGCTATATGAAGTATAGTTTTCAAGTTTCAAAACAGTGAAACTTAGTTCACCTCATATACACAAGTACGTATCTAATAATGTGAGAAGTAAACTTCACTTACAGAAAACTAAAGCTTTAATCTTAGAAAAACATTTTACTCATTACTTTTTTGCTTACCTTGTGGTAGAATACCATAAAGATTTAATTATATGCTAATTAAAATTCCTAATCTTGAGCAGTGCTATAAAAAGCTGTGGGTGATTACTTAATTGGCACTATCTTCCACAACTAATTTTAAAATACCTACCTTCTAAACCTTTTCATTTGTGTTTGTGTATGTGTGTGTGTGTGTGTATACATGTTTTCAAAAATACATTTTGTCATACAAGAAAAGACAAAAGGTGACTAAGATACTCTAATGAATTCCTATGGATTTTATCATCTGGTAGTCTCGAGGCCATGACAATGCAGCACAAGGTCATCAAAATGGCTTGTCTGAAAGACCATGACCTTTTTCTTGACGTTTTCATTACCAAAAATACCATCTCCAATTTCTACAGTGTTAGGTTATCCAACTGTCACTTAAACCAAGTTCAAGAACCAGAAGGTAAGCAAAAACACCTTAGGAGTAGCTAAATGTCACAAGTCAATTCACTAAATCTCACCTACTTTATTCATCATGAAAGTGCTCTCACTCACAAGCCTGTTTTCTTGTATTTGATATGCAATTCTATCACATTTGATCACCCATATCACAGAGACTAAAAGTAGCAGCAAATGACAGGGGAAAGACCACTAGACCAAGGCACACGACAGCAAAAAGAAATGGCAGAAACCCAGGACTAAATTGTGTGTTCCACTGCAGTAGCATCCCTGATCCTTGGTATTCAGGTGTAATTATTTCCCCCTTTCTGCTGTATCACTGACATTTTTGTATTTTACAGTTGTTTTTAAATTTTATGGTTTTGTTACATCTACGTCCTTTATCATAAACTAACAAATTCTTTCCGCTGGAACTAGAGGAGGTGTTTAAAAAGTGATAGCTAACAGCCTGGTAATTGAGGAATAGGAAAGAGAAAGTATTGAAAAAAATCAACACAATACTGGAAGAGTCTGGGAGGTAGTTACTTAATTGAGGGGTAACAACTTGCTGGATCTCAATTGCCTTTGTGTCACTGTCAGAGTACAATAACTGATCGTCCTGGGGAAAAAGCTAAATTGCACCGTTAGTACTCCATTTAAAGACTCAAGGGTGTATGTGTATATTTAGATTTTAAAGGAAAATTAAAAATAAAAAGATGTAGTGACTAAATCAGTAAACTTCAGATATCCAAGAAGTTCCCGCCATGGAGCACCTCATATCCCTATCCCGAGTGGACAAATGAATTACTGTTAGGGCAATTTCTGATGAGGTTATAAGAGTTCATGAATATTTGGGTATCAATTCAGTGATTATACAGTTTTTTTATTGGTCTCCAGTTTTTTCGCAATTCAAAAAATGTATACAATCTGGAAATTCAACAACCTTTATTGCCATACAAAAGACAGCTTAGCACTTACATTTGCCAAGTCTAGGGGAAAAAAAGGCACCTAGACACATTTCTTAATTTCCCAACATTTGATTTATATTGATATTTAGTATTTGGCCCCACTTTAATTATCAACATTGTCTTACTGATCCAACTACCGCATATATCTTAAAATGTGTGTTTGCTATGGTTTCAGTTTGCACTACAATTGTCTGTTTAGTCAACCTTGTAACAGTAAAATATGTCACTTGAGCAACTGAATTTAAAATTACTCTTCTAATTCAAGGCAAAACGTGTTAATTTCCCTCAAAAGCTTTTCATACGGTGGTATAGTATCATATAATGATTCAGACAAAGCCACTTGAGATCTCCAAAGCATAATTTTAATTACCCACCTTTCCTAAGTTGTGATATGTTTATTAATAAACGGAAAAATCCACCCATAAACGATCCATTCTGCAATTTTATTATGCATCAAAAATTCTTATACCCATGCCATTCTTTTAATCCCAATTTTAGTTTTATGTGCATGTCTCAGTCCATATGAAATATGTCTTATGAAGAGAATATTTTCTGGATTTGGCTTTAATAGGTGCCAGAGCGGTCCCCCTTACGTTAGCAGCAACTCATCCCGGCGAGGCTGAGTTTTAAAAAAATTAAAAAAAAAAAAAAAAAAACCTGCACGTGTCCAGGAACCAGCAGCGCCCACTAGGAGAGGGAGGCGGAAGCCTGGAAGGCTTGGGGCCGGATTGAGGGACCATTTGGGTGGCCTTGGAGTGAAACCCTATACCGTCGGGGGCGGGGCAGGAGAGGGTGAGGGTGCAGACGTTGGAAATTTTCCTACACCAGCCTCCACGGTTCCTTAGTTTGGGGTTTGGATTGGGGGGGTACAACAGACAGAGCTCGTTTTCTCGGGTGACATCCCCGCCTCAGGAGGCGGGGTTCAAACGAACAAGGGATGATTTTTTTGTGCCATCCAAAAGATTCATACTGCCAATCAGAGAAATAAATGTCTTCCCTAACATCCTCCACCCCCAAGCGCTACTAACACCTTGAAATTCAAATTACAAAAATAAGCCCAGGCAAAAGCCATTTAGCGCGAGTGTGGGATTGAAGGGCCCAGATTTCCCAGGCAGAGGCCGACGGGAAGGGGGGGAGAAGGAGCGAGAGGAGAGGGAGAGGCGGAGGCTTTTTCCTGCACGGCCCCATCCCCCACCCCATTACCCCAGTTCCGGGAAGGTGGAGGGGGCCAGGGGCTGTCGAGGGGCTCCGAAGCCCCCGAGCCCAGGGATAACGGGCACCCCTTCACCCGGCGCCGCGCCCGCCCGCGCCCCAGCCCCGCCCCCGTCCTCCAGGCGGCGAGAAGGAAAGGGGGAGGGGAGCGAATGCCAGACTGCTCCGCCACCCCAGCCCCCGCGCGCCGCGGCCCCCATCCCTGCAGAGCTCCGCGGGTACCTGTCGGCGCCGAAAGGTCAGGGTCTGGGCCCCTCAGAGGGGCCAAGCACAGGATTTGTCCACCACACACACGCCCCCTTCCTATTTACCTCCTTCTTCTTCTCGCCCTTCTCCGTGGCCGCGGTGGCTTCGGTGGCCGTGGCGGCCGCTCCCTCCTCCTTAGAGGTGGACGGCCCCGGCTCATCGTCCTCTATGACTACGATTGTGGCGGTCGCATCAGCCGCTGCCACGGTGGCTGCCACTGCGGCGGTGTCCGGCTCCATGGCGTTGGAGCGGGAACAAGGAGGGGGACAAGAAAGGGGACAAGGGCTCCTGGGCGGCGGCAGTGGCTGCACTGGAAAGAGCTAGATGGAGCAGGGGTGAGAAATCACTCCGCTTCCAACCCCTCCGCTCGGCACCCCCCTTCTTTAAATAACCCTCAACCCTGCCCCACTTCCGTCCACCCACCCTACGTCATGGCCTCCCCCCTCACCCTCCCCCCTTCCTCCACCCCCCCTCAACGATCGCGAGACTCCCCCTCCCCACCCAGAGCCCGGGCCGCCCCGCACGACCAACTGTTGCCTGAGTGTGGGGCGCGGAGAGGGGTGGAGGCGGGAACCCACAACCCACAACCCGCAACCCGAGTCCGGGTAAAAACCTCGTTTCCCACACGCCCCCAACAGTGAGCCCGAGCTCCCCTCGCACATGTGTGCAGAAAGAATCCTCTTTCCCTTAAATCTGCTCTTTGTACCTCTGGGCGCTCTCCCCTCCTTGCACAAAGAACTTTTCCTCTGCTTATAATTGTACTGTAGAAGGTCTTTCTCACCATTTGCAAAGCCCAGAACCTGTCTGGGGACTGCCCTTTCTCAGGTCCCTAAAAGGATCGGTTTGGTGGTGCTATTCCCACTTTCCTAAATTCTACAGGAGGAATTATCTTCAGCTGAATCTCCTTGAAGCTCTTGATTGCAACTGCAATCACTTACAAGGCAAAGTCTTACTCTTGAGTTCTATGTATATTTGTTCTGTTTTCAACTTTGGTACCTCTCAGTTGGCCAATGTGCAGTAGCCCTTCTTTTGCTTTCACCACTGAATTTTAAAACTCCTGGGGGACAAGTTCAAGGTCCCTCACAGAACCTAGAGCAACACAAGTAGGTGCCCATTATTACTAATTGGGTCGAATTACTGTGATTTTTTGGTGCATGTTATATTAGCACGCCCATTATTATTTGGTAGTAATTCAACACCAATAATATGCATGCATGGTCGTGGATATAAAAGCATTTTGTGAGCTGGTCCATATGTTTACGTGGTCAACATAGTCCATCACTGGACCAATGGATAAAGAAAATGTGGCATATATACACAGTGGAATGCTATTTGACCATAAAAAGGAATGAAATCATGTTATTTTCAGCAACATAGATGGAACTGGAGGTTATTATGTTAAGTGAAATGAACTGGGCACAGAAAGACAAATATCAGGTGTTCTCACTCATATATGAGAGCTAATAAAGTGGTTCTCGTGGAGGTAGAGAGTAGAATGATAAATACCAGAGGCTGGGAAGGGGAGTGGGAGATAAAAAGAGGTTGGTTAATGGGTATGAACATACAGTTAGAAGGAATAAGTTTTAATGTTTGATAGTAGAGTAGGGTGACTGTAGTTAACAAACTATAGTTAGAAGAGAGGACTTGAGATGTTTCCAACACATAGAAATGATAAATACACCAGATGATGGATATCCTAAATACCCTGACTTCATCATTACACATTCTATGCATGCAAAAAAATATCACACATACCCCATAAATGTGTACAAATATTATGCATCAATAAAAAAGCAGCATGCTTAGATTTAACTTTAAACCTGCATATGTGAATTCATCATGAGGACTGATGGAGACAAAAAAGAAACATGTTGGAATAACATGTTCTCAACTCTTGCTTACAAAGTTCTTTTTTAAACACTTACATTCACTGAAAGAAAACAGCATATAATGTACCTTTAAACAAGCATGCTTAGATTTACCAAAAAAAAGCATTTTGTAAAGGGTGTAAAGTATGCAAATATAATTATTAAATATCATTGCTTCTATTTCTCCTCACCATTTATTTTGATCAATAATGGGAAGATTTACATCCTAGACTTTAAACTTCAGTCATTAGGGACAAGAGATAACAAAACATACAGAAAACATACCAAACAACAACCACACAGCCTATAATTTCCAAAATGAAGCAAATACTTTCCAAATTGAAAAGAAGTCATGATTAGTTTCCCTCAGCATACTTACTTAAAATACCAATCTGAAATGAGGTGTGATTTCTGCAAATAGCACACGGTTGCCCCCCCCAAATATATCTCTTTTTGCCAGTGGTAGTACCCTAAATCCCTTTTTGCTTTAAAGCTATGAATCCTTAACATGCAAAAACCTTGTGACCTTTTAGCTAGTATTAGTCATGTACATCTTAGCGTGAAGAAGTATGCATTCCTGTCCAGGGACTGGCTTTAAAAGAGAAAAAGAGACAACCAGACACTGGTGAGTGAAGGGGTGTGCCAATGAGACAGGAAAGGAGAGGTTGGTGGGGCTAGTTTTGTTCTAATTTTACGTTCATTATGTTCTTCTCATTTACTTTAGATTTTTCCCCCGGTGCCCATGTTTCTTGTCCTCAAGTACACGTGTACTATCTAAAGGGTATGGGGAGTCTCAGTACAAAAACGGCTTGTTCTCTTCTGAGGGAGGACATGAGGGTAAAATAAATAAATACATACATACATACGTACATTTTAAAAATGGCTTGTATTTCTGGACCATTAACTTTAATAAAAAATGAGATGGAATTAAGTCACTTACATGACCAATTGAAATAGGATTTTTTTCTGTTAAAATATCTAGATGTATTAAGGAATGAACTGCAGAATCTGAAGTGTCTCCAAAGAGAAGCTTGAGACTTCCAGTAAAGATCCTACCCCTTTCCCACTACCTGTACAATCAATCTCCTCACTTATTAAGCATTCGTTCTTTGGTAGGAAAATTCAAGAAGCACTGAAAGAGAAGGATACTGCGGTACATGTATCCATCTGTCTTGAGAAGGACCCTCTCGGGCAGTGGAGGATTTCTTTTTCACTAAACTGCAGCTATGGGAAGAGAAAATTCCACTTTTATTGCTTGGAGCTTCAAAGAAGAAAGGCTCAAGAAATATTTGTTGTGTATTGATGTGTTCCTGCTTGCAAGCGTACTTTGTTCTATTGTATTTGTCATTGTCCGTGTACATTATTTCAGTTACCTAGTGGGTTAAATACACTTTCGTGAGGAAATCTGGGAAACTCACATTCCTTTATAACACCTTTTCTTTAGAAATATGTGTTCCATGTTCCAAAAAAAAAGAATATAAAAATTGATTTGGGGGACAGAACATATTTGTACGTTGGCAATTTTCAATGTATGTATAATGTGACCCTTCCTTTTCAAGATGACAAGGCTGAAAGCACTACCAAGTATATGAATTTGGCTGGAAAAGTCAATGCTTGGTCAATAGACCTTGCCACAGGATTCATGTAAATACTGCCCTTTGGCTTGTGGCAATAGCTGCTGTTTACAAAGCATGTGCTATCCTTATTTGTCAATCTGCCTAAACTTCATGATCTGTAGACTTTGTTCAACAAGAGTCACCTCATTTCTGAGCCTACTCAACACCTTGTTCTATCTGCTCCTGTCTACTACTACTTTCTCCCGTTCTTTCATTTGAAATGGTCTTTTATTGCCCTACTCCATTGGGGTTGGGGAATAAAGCAAACTTTTATAAAGAACCTTGGGGCCATATCTGGGAACCTCAAAATTGATCTCAGCCTACTAATCAATATGTACATTTTGGCAGATTATAGAGGTTGTCTAATAGTTGTTTTTGCATAGCTAAATTCATTTAGTAGCTACCAAAATACGTGCCCAATGGTGGCATTAGACACTTTTATATTTATAAAGTTCATAATGGCAAGGCCAAGGACTTGGCGTTCCCTATCTTATACTGTATCTGAAATTCGTTATTGAAACCAAGACGTAACTTAAAACCACATTGTGATCCCACTAATCAATGTTCTGCAGAAGCTAGTACAAAGGATTCTAGTGACACTATCTTGCTTACAGCTACCGTAACAATTTAGTTCATATCAGCAATCTTTCCCACCATTTTTCTTAAAGACATTTATGATCATGGCATTTTTGAAAATGTGATATTTCCTTGGAGTTCTGTATGTTAAGGAAAATGTTATGGTAATAGCTAATGTATGGCTACCATTTCTTGAACAACCACTATTATATCAGTCTCTTTACATATGATAATGCTAATCCTCCTGATAATTCCATGAAATAAATATTATCTCTATTTTACAGATGAGAAAACAGAGACTTAGAGAGGCTAAATAACCCATCTGAGGTTCCACAGCTACTAAATGACAGAAGCCAGATTCAAATCCCAGACTATCTGGCTCCAAACCTCATTTTTCCACCTCATCCTTATTAAGTTCTCTGTTCTTCACAGGGCTTCCTCCTTAACAGTAGAAATCATCTTGACAAAATAAGTGAAAAATATTTCTGCCATCTGTCTCCATGGTGTTCCCTCTGAAGTAAATTCTCAGAACAGTAAATGGGACTCAGGACAGTTAGTTAGGGAGAACCTAACAGAAACGAGTTAGGTGTCCGAGAAGAAGGGATTGGCAAAACCTTGTACAGTACATTCATAAATGGAATATTATGCAAGCATTATGAATGATTATGTAAATAGATATCTGTTGACATGGAAATATTCTCCTAACATATTATAGAGTGAAAAAGATAGTCAAAAAATGGAATGTTCCAACTTCTGCCGAAAAAACCCCCATTCTATTTACACAAATGTATTTCCACAAAGGATAAAGCCCAGAAGAGTCTACTGCAAATATTTACCAATAGTTACAGCAAGATAGTGGGATTAGGGTGTTTTCTTTCTGATTTTTGTTTTTTATTACTTCTAGTTTTCCTCAATGAAGGCATTTCCTTATATAATACATAAATAACATCTTAAAAGATGAATCAAAAAATACTGCTCAAAACTAGACAAGTTGGAACAATCTCTAACCGAAGGAGTATGAGCTAGTAGATAGGGAGAGTCAAAAAAAGAATAATTTTACACTGAAGAAACAATGCAGTAGTAATACATAATGTAACAGAAGCAATATGATTATTATGCCATTTACTGATTATTACACTGATTATTATACTGTTTACAATAATGTCACCTGGTTGAAGAACCGTTTTCAACATTATTGTTTTAAGTTGTATATAAAAGGATTTTCCACTTTGAAATATTATCATGCAAAACCAAGCTCTAGAAAAAAATATGAGATTTTTTTAAATGCTCCCAAGCATGAAATTCTACTCACCCGTACATGCCCTAAAACGTGAAACACATGCTAAATAATCTGAATTGGTTTTGCTAAAGGTACAATATTGCCCATGGTGAATATTATCAGAGGCAGAATAGCACAGTTATTACCAACTTTTGCTCTAGAACCAGAAAGACTTGGAGTTCAAATTCTATCAAATTACTCAACCTCTTTATCCTCAGATTTGCATCTGTAAAATCGGTATAATAATACCTAACTCAAAGTGGTTTTATGAGGATTTAATGTAAAAATAGATGGAAAACATTTAGCATGGTTTTAGCATGTGATATTAACTCAATGGATGGTAGTTAACAAAAGGAAAAAAGCAAGGTGATACTTTGAGCTTTAGGCTGAGCCAAGGAAAGAACCAGGATATGAGGAAGTAAGTCTGGACATCTGTGCTAAGCTAAAGTGGGAATAAGACAGAAATGCTATTTGCCAAGTTCATTTTCTCTGTTCATTATCATTCATCAGGGTTAGCGATTTGGTGCAATTACACTTCCCCAAAGATAAGTTTGGAAGAAAGGCAGTAAATGAGGGAGAAGAAGGTCAGGACACTTTCCTACTCAGACTGTGACTTCTTTGAAGGCAGGGACCATATATGATTCATCTTTGTTAAAATGAGGTAGGAGGGAAGGTGGTCCAGGGACTAGCTCCCTAGCTATATCATGGCCTCCACCATTTATACATACTCTTTAGTTTCTATGTTGCCCTCTTGTGGTTTCTCCCATTTTCCTCCTTCAATCTTGCCTTGGGTGTCCATTTTTGCCAGATTTCACAAGCATAATAATACATTTATTTAACATTTTTCAAGGCTCTTTTATAGATTACTCACTATGTGTAGAACAATATACCAAAGACTGTGATGACTCACAAAGAAAATGGATTGGGACCATGTTCTGGGCCTAAACCAGTGTTTTTCAAACTTTAGCATATCTGCATCATCTGGAGGGCTTGCTGAGGAGGGCTTGCTGAAACACAGATGGCTGGCCCCACTCCCAGAGTTTCTGGATTGGTAAATTGGGGTGGGGCTAAGAATTTGCCTTTCTAACAAGTCCCCCAGCAATGCTGATGCTGCTGGCCTAGGGACCACACTTCGAGAACCAGTGATCTAGAACAAGGACCAGCAAACTCTTTCTGTAAAGGGCCAGATAGTACATATTTGAGGCTTTATGGACTATAAGGTCTTTGTTGCAACTAAACTCTGCTCTTGTAGCATGAAAGTAGCCATAGACCATAGATAGGTGAAACACATGAGCATGGCTAAGTTCCAATAAAACTTTATTTAGGGACACTGGTATTTGAATCTCACATAAGTAAATATTATTATTATTTTTATTTTTTTAACAATTTAAGAATGTGAAAACCATTCTTAGGTCAAGTGCCATACAAAACTGAGCTTCAGGCTGTGTTTTGCTGATCCCTGCCCGAAAGAGGCTCATTCTCTATGGAAGAAAAACACAAGTGGACAAAATAAGACATGACAAAGCAATAAACATATGAGAATGTGTTTAACCTCAATAGTCATCATGGAAATGCAAATTAAAACCACAATGAGATACTGCTACACATCCACTAGCATAGCTAGTATTCTTAAAGACTGATAATAACAAGAGTTGATGAGGATGGGAGCAATGGGAACTCTCATATAGTGCAAGTGACAGTGTAAATTGTACGACTACTTTGGAAACCAGTTTTGCATTATTTACTAGAGTTTAACACACATGTATCCTCTTGTGATAGAGACACAGAGATGTGCCATCCAGATTTCTCCTCCAAAGAAGGACATTTTGCCCAGGTCAGGGGAGTGTAATCAGCAGACATCCTCCAGCTATCAGCTCCTTAAGGGTCTGCCTTGGCTGCAGAGAGCTGTTTCACCCAAGGTCATGCTCTTTGTAAGGTGAATGAGCAAGGCAGGGGTGTAATGAACCACTTTGGCCTGACGCAGAACATACCGATGGGTTCTACCTATTCCAAAGCTTCATGCCAGGTTGGCTCAAGCGTCATCAGACTTGTATTGCAATTCATCTTCTCCTGTTCCCAATCCTACTTCCTCTGCTTTGATGGGTATTGATCCCCAATAAACATCTTTTACCCAACACTCCATCTCAGCTTTTGCTTCTGGAGACCCGAACCTGTGACGCCTTTGACTCAGTAATTCCACTAGGCTAATACACCCTAGAGGAAATCATTCATATGTGCACCAAAAACCAAGTACAAGAATGTTCTTATCAGCTTTTGTTTGTAATATCCAAATACTGGAAACCACCTAATGTCCATCAACAGGAGAATGAATGAATTGTGATATATTCACACAATGGAATATTATACATAAATGAAAATGAGTGGCATCTATGTATAACCACATGTATGCCACATTGAGTGAAATAAGCAAGATATAAAGATTAAATACTGTATGATGTCATTCGTATAAAGTTCAAAAACAGGCAAAAATATTTATGACTGCATTCATAAGTGATAAAACTATAAAGAAAAGCATAACATGTAACCAAAATGTTTGCACCCCCATAATATCTTGAAATAAATAAATTAAAAAAAAGAAAAGAAAAGAAAAGCAAGACAATGATTATCACAAGTCAAGATAGTCGTTATGTCCAGAGATGATCTTCAAAAAATTTTAACCATCATTATGGCATAGACCTTGACCATTTCATACCCCAACAGGGAATGCTAGCTTAATACCAGCCCTGGTTTAATTCTAGATGGGGGAAGGAGTAATCAGAGAGAGATGCCTGTTTGGAGATGTCTTCCAAGTGCTAATAATGTTCAATTTCTTGACTGGGGGAGAGGTTACATGGGCATTCACTTTATAATTATTTGTTAAAACGTGCATATATGTTTTATGCACATTAAAAGGAGAAAAAGAGACACACCATAAGAAAATATAAATAAATGTTTTATAAACATTTACTTTAAAAACTGTGACTATGAAGTGCTGAGGAGATGGTGGGAGAGTGGAGATAAGAATGATCGGAGCTCATCATGTGCTTCTTCATTCTGTAACAATATGATACTTAACAGACCTTGAGAAGTTCCCAGAACTTCTATAAGAGGTACACAGAGACACTGTTGTTCGGAAGAGAGGGCATTCTTTTCCAGCTTAGAGGCGACAGGAGAAAAGCTTCAAAGAAGAAGGACCATTTGAGGTGAGCATTGAAGAATGGAGGATTCCAGCAGATACAGTTGCAGAGGGGGTTGGGGAAAAGATATAGCATTAACGCTGAGATGCAAATAAGTTGCATGTGATCAAAAAATTAAATAGTCAAACTGATTAGAGCAGCATTTTCAATATGTTTTGATGCTCAACACCTGTAGGAAAATTCTAAATTGAATAATTTAGAAAATAATGAATATTATTTTCTGCAAGGGATAGTTATACATTCCACAGATACCTATTGAAATGCCACTGTGCTAGGTGCCAAGCACTAGGTATACAGCCATAAGCAAGACAAACAAGGTTCTGGAGCTTACATTGCCTGTGCCTGGGCTTAATTTCTTTCTAGAAGCACCATTCTTCATGGGAGCAGAAAACAATCTAGACTCATCCACATAAACTCAGCAAATGTGATGTTTTGGGTTCTTTTAGTCATTTCATGTTTAAACTCGATTATACTTAGGATTCACCCCCTCCCTCCTTCATACCCCTCGTGTTAATTTTGAACTCCAGAGTTTATGCAAGACCAAAATAACAGTAGTGGGGAGGAGGAACCCACTTCTTGGGCTCTCGGTATGTTCTGCACTGGCCTTCCCTGAGTTGTCCAGTCACCCTGTCGTCTGTCTCTGCTGCCATCTTCCCATCAGCCCTCTAATGGCATGGTCCCTCCTGTTTCCCAGTGCAGCTTCTTCCAGTCGTGACACAAGACCCCAGTGTCTAAATTCTCTTCTTTTCCTACCCTCCTCCTTCTTCTCAGTTCTGAGCCTCTTGTCAACTGAGGGTGGAGGGATGGGGTGAGGTACATAACACATCTTACTCAACAAGGACTCTTCCCAAATCTTTCTGTCTTGCACCCTGGGCTGAGACTTAAACTGATAACCTAAAAACCAAGAATATGTTCTCTCCTTCTTTCGTGACGTCTGTATTGGAGGTGAGACCAGCCTCATGTCTCACTACCTGCATTGAAAAGGGTTCGAGGCTGAGGGTAGAGGGGAGCTCAGGCATTCTTCATAGATCATCCCACTATATCCATCACAGTATAGATTTAATGTCACTAGACTTTGCATTGCAGCATTCACAAATGGACGAAAAGTGCTTTTAAGACCTGATATTTGGAATTCTTGAATTTAGTACTTTAAAAAATATCAACGTGCTTACTTTAATAATTTTTGCACTTTGTTTCTAAATGATGAGGTTAGAGATCTCATCATTTCACTTTGCAAATGTGCATAACCTTTAATCCTAGTAAGTGAGAAACCAAATTGAACTTAGCCATAACTCGATTTTCTCTTTAAGGATTTCTGAAATACTTGAGAAGTTTTTATGTGCTATGTAAGAATGTTGATCAGATAAATGGGCCTGATGAGTGTCACCTTGAGAATTTGTAGAATTGCAATCATTTTTATGCTCTATATTTCAACATCAGCATCTCTTTGATTCTTTGTGAATATATATTAAACAGATTATGACCATTTTTTTATAATTTAACACTCTATGAAGGTCAAGACCAAGATGGCAAACTAGTAGTGTTCAGCTGGATGATCAACTGAGTACTTTGAGTCATGAGCACACCCATCTGATTGCCACATGTTCAATTCTGAAGGGAAATAATGGGTAGACCATAAATTTTGTAAAGAGTATTCTTGGGAAATAACTCTGGAAAGATGCATTCAGGGCAGATCCTTGAGGTTTAACATGCCAGGCTGATTGCATATTCTTTCAGTTCAGCATTTCCAATTTTTTTGTTGTTGTTGCTTTTGGGGGATTTTTGGCTTTTTTTTTTTTTTTGAGACAGTGTCTTGCCCTGTTGCCCAGGCTAGAGTGCAGTGGTGTCATCATAGCTCACTGCAGCCTCAAACTCTTGAGCTCAAGAGATCCTCCTGCCTCAGCCTCCTGAGTAGCTGGAACTACAGGTACACGCCACCATGTCCAGCTAATTTTTCTAAATTTTTTTGTACAGACAGGGTCTTGCTATGTTGCCCAGGCTGGTCTCGAACTCCTGGCCTCAAGGAGTCCTCCCACTTCAGCCTCCCAAAGGGCTAGGATTACACGTGTGAGCCACCACGCCTGGCCGGCATCTCCAATTTCTGAGAGGAGGAGGCAAGTAGGCCTGGGCAATGCCAGACCTGCCTATAGAATTTGCTAAGCAGAAAGGACAGCCTAGCCTAGGAGAATGAAATAAGGATGGAAGGTAAAGGGAATTAAGAAACTAGCCAGGATAGGAATAAAGTGGCAAAGGGAAGGTGAAACTTACAGCAGAAGAAGAAGGACCTAGAGGGCATTGTGTGCCAAAGGAGGCCAAATTCTCCTGCCTGCTGTGCTTGTCATCATCTCACCAGGAGTGTAGGTGATAGGCTGCGGCCCCAGGTAATGAGTCTTTCTCACCCCAAATTCTATGAGGAATGAAAAGAGAAATGTGTAAGTAAAACAGAAATGTGTAAGTAGAAATATGTCACAAAAATGTAAAACAGAAATGCATAAATAAAAATGAGCTCTTCTTTATGTTGCTCTGTATGGAATCGATTTGTGTATATGAAAAGGGAGACTTTTCAACTAGTGGTATTTTAAAAATCAATGAATCATTTATACCTCTGCTGGGCCTGCCTTCCAGCTTCTGGCTGCTGACTCACCTACACAATATCCTCCTTCCTAGCCTCACCTATGTTAGGCAGGCCTGTTTTTGCCTTTGCAGGCCCTAAACACTCTCACTTGTGGAGACTTCAGCCAGCATCGCAATAAACATGTTAAAATACATCCACATCTTGAATTAAACATCTATATTTTTCTATAAATTTTTGAAAGGGCTTTTGTAATTTTGCTTTTGAAATTATTTGTCTGTGCGACACTAATTTATTTTATCATGGCTGTGATTTCTCCATAAGAATTATGCATACTTGGCCATTCTTGGGAAGTGAGAGGATTCAACCTAAAAATTATTTTCCAGTATAATGGGTTTTTAAATAAATATTAAATTTAACTGTTAATGAACTTGATATGATGTTTTACTTTTGTAATTAAGTTATTATTTGTGAATTTGCTGTTTTAGTATTTTTTAGCCCTTTTTAAAAGATTTCAGTGTTTTATTTTGTCTTGGAAAAGTATATAAGTTCTACACACTTAGTGACAGTTGTCTAATGAACAAAAGACAGGCACCGAACACCCATTTAATCACGTGCGTGTGTGTATGTGTGTATACGAGTGTATAGGTGGTGGTGGTGAACGTGATGAGATTCATGTTTTCTTAAAGCTGGAGTTTTATTTATTTGAATTTCTTCAGTGACCATTGAACTCTTTGCATTGGATGTCTCTTATATGCAATCATCATCTCCCCTGTAAGAGACCTCAGTTTTTAGTTTCCTTACCTCAGTATATTTCAATTTCTACACAACCTCTATATCCTTACTTAGCAAACATTTATTGAGTACCCACTATATGCAAGGTACTGTTTAGGTGCTGGGGATACTGTAGACTTGGAGGAAGAAGTATCTTACCTTTTCTCTAAGACTGATTCCTCCATTTCCACCTTGGATCTTTGTCTTTCCCAATTATGGAGGGATTTTGATTCCAACCTTTCTGCCTCTTTCTTCTGGCATCTTAAAAAGCCCCTCTTTGCTGGCTCCTTCTCCTTTGCTTTAAAGTGGCTTCAGCCTTTGTCAAGAACCTCTGTTTGATCCTTCTAACTAATTTAGTTAAAATCGTATTTTGCTCCTTTTTATTTCCAAACCTTTTCAATTTGTGGTCTCTCGTCTCCATTTCCTCATGATACAACCCCTCCTCGATTGCCTGTAATCTTATTTCTATCCTTACCACTTATCGAAACCACATACTTAGTGGTCTCCAGCGAACTTCTTGCTACATCCAAAGAAAGTTTCAACTCTCATTTTCCTTGTCCTATTTTCAGCATTCGACACTGCTAAACCTCCCCTATATATTCTTTTATTTTTAAACATTTTCATTGACTGCAAATGATTTTCAATGCAAGAAAGTATATGAAATAACACAACCAATATATGTACCCACCAACCAGTTCTATCAAATCTTGCAACAGCAACTTTCAGATTGTGTCTCAAGAAATAAATATTACAGATATAGTTAATATTTCTTGTTTGCCTCTCCCCATTTTCAATCCTCTACCTCCCTTAAATTTGGTGATCATGCCCTTTCGTGTTTTATATCCCATTATAGCA
Organism: Propithecus coquereli; assembly: GCF_000956105.1. Lineage (NCBI taxonomy): Eukaryota > Metazoa > Chordata > Mammalia > Primates > Indriidae > Propithecus > Propithecus coquereli. Next base: position 5,769,624 of record NW_012149952.1, read on the forward strand.
CTACATATCTATGTAACCATAAGAAACAGATGACACTTTCAGACTTTAAATAAATAGTATACCATACATGTTTTGCAATTTTCTTTTTGCTCAACATTCTGTTTTTGAGATTTCACTATATATAGTTCAGCTTCATTCATCATGAATACCATGATTTATTTATCCATTCACCTGCTAACACACATTAAATTTCCTTCCATATTTTGAGATTACAAATATGCTGCAGTGAACATTCTGTCATATGTCTCTTTGTGCATATAAAAGGTTAGAGTTTTGCCAGGGTCTATAATTAGAAATAGAACTTCTGAATTGAAGGGTATTACCTTCTCGATTTTATTAGACATTATCAAATTACTCTTCACAATAGTTCTACCAACTTACACTCCTTCTAGCAGTAGATTAGAGTTCTATCTTTTCTACATCCTTGACAACACTTGGCATTGTCTGACTTTTAAAATTTTTTTCAGACTAATGTTTGTGAAATGATATCTCATGATTTTATTTCTCAATTTCCCTAAATAGTAATAAAGTTAGGCATCCTTTTATGTCTTTATTGGCCATTTGGGTTTCCTTGACTATGAATTGCTTATTCAGATATTTTGCTACTATGTTTCTTTCTTTCTTATTTATAGGAGTTCTTATACATCCTGGTTGTTAATTAACTCATTTAATCAATATTTTTCTAGCATTTAATTTGTTCCAGGAATGATTCTAGGCACTGAGAATGCAGCTATGCACAAAATAGACAAAAATCCTTGCCCTAATGGAACTTAGATTCTAGTGAGGGAAGGTAAATGATAAACAAGATTGAAAAGTGGATAGAATAGTGGATAGCAATAAATCCTATGGAGAAAAGTAAACAGGGAAGAGGGATAGGAAACATGTATGTATGGGAGTAGGGAGGGGGATAGTCGAGTTGCAATTTTAAATGAAGTGGTTTAGGAAGGCCTCACTGAGAAAGTGACATTTGAGCAAAGACCTGAAGGAGTTGAGAGTGTAGGCAAAGAGAACAGCAAGTGCAACGGCCCTGAGGCAAGAATATTCCTGGTAATACCTAGAAACAGCAAGGAGCCAATGTGACTAAGCACAGAGTGTTGGAGGAAGTGGTGGGAGAAGAAGTCAGAAAGGTGATGACAGCTAGAAGTATAGACCCTCACAGGTTATCCTTTGTTAATTATATGCATTGAAAATATCTTCTCCAAGTCTGTGGCTTGTCTTTTAACTTGTTTATGTTGTCTTAAAGTACCCAAATTTTGAAATTTAATACAACTAAATACATCATTCTCATTCCCTATTCCAGGATCATAAAGATATTCCCCTATTTTCTTCTGGGAGTTATAAAATTTTGCTTTTCACATTTAGATCTTTAATCCACTTGGGAGTGATTTTTCCTCTGTGGTTTGAGATAGGGATCTAATTTTATAATTTTCCATATGGATAATCAATAGTCTCAGTACCATTAAGTGGAGAATCCATTCTTTTCCCACTGATGTGAAAGGTCGCATATGCCGAATATCAACTTTCCATATATGTGTGGGTCTGTTTGGGGGTCTATATTCTGTTCCATTGGTCTATCTCTGTAATTACTATAGATTTAAAATCAGTTTTGAGATCTAGTCCGTTATAGATTCTGGAGCAAATGACTAACACAATTGAAAAATTACTTTGGGAAAAATATTTTTATGGCTGTCAACAGAGTAAAAAGGTCAAAGGAGAAAGTAGAGACAACGAGATTTATTTGGGGAAAATGCAATAACCCAGATAGGATATCACAATAAAGTGATGGCAATGTGAATGGAGGGAAAACAAGGAATTTAAAAGTAATTGCAAAGAAAATATTAACCTGGTTTGTCTGCTGATTGATTAGATACAGAGCTTAGACAGGAGAGAAGAAAGCATATTGCTTTGAAGTTTCAAGCCTGGGTGGCTGTGTGAAATGATGATGGGTTAGTTTTGTCACAGAGTGTTCTTCTAACAGTGGGGTGTATTAGGTAGGAGGTCTGAGCCAAGGATATATATTTGGACATTGCCTGCTTAGAGGTGACCTGGAGGGCACCCAAAGGAGGAGCAAAGTTCTGCGCTTTGGGTAATTTTCCGATTTAGGGCATAGAAGGAAGAAGAAGGGAAGAACATCTGAGAAGTAGAATAACCAACACGGTGCATTATAACCTTAAGAGAAACTATTATTTTTTGACTGGACAGTTCCCTCATAGGTATGATTATGTTTTGTTTCTGTGGTAATCTTCAAAGTCCTCAGAACAATTCTGGTGTCACAGGTACCATTTAAGACACATTCCTTGCTGGACGTAGTAGAGACGCCCCCCGTCCGTCGGGTCTCTCGCTGCAGTTCCTCAGGTTGGCCGCAGGGGGCGGACTCTGCGGCGGCCTGGAAAACTGGCGGGGGCGCCAGGCGCCGCTCTCTCTCTGTCAGGTTCTCAGATCCCGGCTCCCGGCTCCCGGAGCCCGGCGCGGAGCTGTTGCTCAAAGGACCCGCAGCCAAGGCGGGTGGGCGTGAGGACGCCGGACGCAGTGTCGTCGGATCAGCCCGCAGTCCGCAGCCCCACTGAGCCCGGAGGCCGCCCGGATGGAGCCGCCGCTGCCGGTTGGAGCCCAGCCCCTTGCCGTATCCGCCTGAGAGAAGGGGGAGGGGAGGGCGCGCAGGGCCGGGGGTGGGGGTCGAGGGGACTGAGGAACACGGTTAGGTGGGGGGGTCCGTTAGGCCCAGAGGCCGAGCAGAGCAGGGGAGGCGGCCGGCTCGGAGACAACGCTTGGGGGCCGGGGGAGGGCGGCTGGGGGGACCGGAGACCCCTCCGCTGCGCCGCGCGCCACCCCTCCCCTGTCACGCTTCTAAAAGAGACCCTTGACTAGCGCCCGCATACTGTCGAGGGTATGGAGATGAAGGGTCCCCTCCGGGAGCCCTGCACCCTGACGCTAGCCCAGAGGAACGGGCAATATGAGTAAGTAACCACCTGATTCCCACAGAGAAGGGGAGCCTGCCATTACTTCCCAACCCCAAACCGCGACGAGCCACCCACCCGCCTCCCACTGAGGCCACGCGGGCAACAGGTTCAGGCCCAGGTGTGAAGTGCCAGTGCTCTCTAACCTCGGGGCTTTGTCTCCAACTTCTGAGCCTCTAGATTGTGCCTGGCAGTGTGGCTCAGTGGAGGGACTCAATGGGCGGGAAAGCAGGAAGCCTGGGTCCTTAGTTCCTGCCCCTACAACTGACCAGTGTCGTGTAACCTTGGCCAAGTCAATAAAGCTTTCTGGGCCTTAGTTTACTCATCAGTTGAGTAAAAACATTAACTGCCTTATTTTGCAGCCATTGGAGTTACAACTCCAAAGGAATAATAAATGCACAAGTGATTTACAGAAAGCAAAAGTGCTATGGAAACGCTTCATTTAAATGTTAAAGACTTGTTTTTTCCTAACCCCATTCAACTGGTTCCGCCAGTCTCCCCACCCCCTTATGCCACTCGCTCCAAGGCATATTCATTAATTCAGTAATGGTTTAGTGTAGGCCAGTAACTGCCTCACTTATTTACTGTTTGAAAGAAAAGGTAATGAAATGTGTAGAAACATAAATGACATTTGGCATTCTATCAGTGTGTGTCACCTTCCACTCGGCCTTGGACATAGGAGCTTGGTAAATATTGTTGACTAATTGATCAAAAGATCATTTTGATAAGCTATCACCATAGCTGCTAGCCTCACTCCATTGCTGCTAGCGCCTCATCCTACAAGTATCCATGGTGACCATTATATATCATAGGTCCTGATCCTTGTTTGCCTAAGCCACTTTCCTTCATTGTTCACTAGTTTCTTGACATCAGAGTCCTTCCCAGTTTAAAAGTTGTTCGCTTAAATCCTGCCATCTCCCAACACTGTATTCTGCTTAAAAGCAATTTTTCTCAGTCCCCACTTTTAGATCCTCTGTGTCTATGCTGCCTGGTTTACACAGAAGAAATTTCCACTGGCCTAGCCTGCTCTTCTCTGAGACTATTGGTGGCACTCTAAGTGGATATCATGTGGTTCTATGAAATAGCTCTTCCCTACATCCTGCTTTGTTGATACATCAGCTCTGTTGATGTGTGAAGTTCATGCTGTTTTCCCCAGTTTTCATCAAATCTTGGAAGACCAGTTTAATAAAAGTAAATTCAACAGAAAAGTAAATTGAAAAAGTGGAACACCACTAACATTCCCAAAGGCTGAGATGGCATAGAGAGATGTGGCCCTTGGGCAAACCAGTAAATTTTTTGTGCCTTGGTTTCCTCTTCTGTAAAAACAAAATTATGAAGATTGAATAGAATAGCCACATTGCTGAGATGACCGCAGCCCAGGGTCTGGTCCCTTGGCTTAGTAGGTTTGGAAGTCTGTTCAACTAATAAGGGAGTGAGCAGCTGGCCTTGAGAGAAGTATCTTGTCCTATCTGTGTTCTTGTACTAGCAGAACCTTTAAACTTGGCAGTGTGGTAGCTGTCCTGACTATTTGTATCCTCCCCAAAGAGAAATCAAATTCTTGTGTTCCCATTCTGAATAAGTTATGGGGGTATAGCAACAAGTAATACTTACTTGATGGCTTGATGTGTGCCAAGTACTGTTGAAAGCACTTTTCATTAATTCATTTAACTTGCATGTGGGGGTTACTATGAAATAGTAATATTATCATTCCCCTTTTACAGATACAGAAATTGAGGCAGAGAGAGGTTAAGTCGCTTGTTCACAGTTAGGAAGTAGCATAGCTGAGCTCTGAACCTATGTACATATCTCAGAATTAGATTGAGAAGTTTCTTTTGAAGTCAGTTATTGGAGACACATAATACCATCTGTAATCCTCAAATTCTTATCTCTTGGGTGCCTTCTCTGACTTGGGTGTCCAGAACTTTTTACTTTTGGCCTTTTTATCCTAGAATTTTAAGTCTGTCTTAATCTTTAGGTCTGTGGTTCCTACTATCAACCATAGGAGAAATTTGCTCGAGAGACCAAAATTACAATTAAAAATAAGATTTTGGGGGGAATAGGGAATCAAACACTAAGATTCATTATTTTCAAGGATAATAGATTATGACAGAACCTGTTTCTTGACCTTCCTTGAACAAACCAAAGTATTTCCTAGGGATGTTGCTAAGTCTGCATTCACAATTTGTCATCCTCTTCTGTTTGACAACAACCAAATTCTGATTTCCATTGTTTTGCTATATACCTATTATTTTTAATCTTTCTGTTCTGAAATGAATAATTACATTTAGGTAGAACTTTTATGCTTATTCTTAGCCCTGTTTTTTTGCTGTAATTTATTTAGTGGCTAACACATAGTAGATATCCAATAAATGTGGAATTCACTTAAATTTTCAGTTTATCTTTGTTTTGTTATGGTTTTTAACATTATAGTCCAGTTGAAGCTTTACTGCTAATATCCAACACCATTTCTACTCTACATATTTTGAAATTATAGTGGTTCCTGTTCATTATCCTCAAAGTAAGCTCTTCCTCCCTGACCCTTGCTTTCTCAGCCTTTTATCTAGTTTCTGGTTTCCATCTGGGTTTATAAGACTCTGCTCAACTCATGAACTTTCCAGGTTGAAAGGCTCCTGCCCCATATTCCTGTAATCACCTTAAAATATAAACTCCTGCAAATTAGGCAAACAAGATCAAAGCAGAAAAACAGCATTAATATTTTTATTTCCCTTGCTTCTATCTAAGCACTTACTTACCCCTTATCCCTTTCAAAGTTAACACATTTGAAAAAAATCCAAATCTAAAAAGCTAAAACAACAAGCACCCAAAAAAGACAACAAAATAGAAATCAAGCCCTTCAAAACAATGACAGACGTTGAATAGTTATATTTAGAAATTCACCTCTGCTTGTAGCTTAATTAAACTAGTTAATTTATTCAATCAGTATTTATTGTGCATCTGTTAAGCTGTAGACAAAACTGAATATGATGAAGTCCTTGCTTTCAAGGAGCTCAAATCAGTGAGGAGAAATAAATATAACTATAATGGAGTGGGTAAGTGCTCTATTAGAGGGGCAAGGAAAGGGGATAAGGCCACTGGTTCTGCTTAGGGGATGTTGAGGAAAGCTTCATGGAGGAGTTGATATTTGAGATGGGTCTCAGGAAGAAAAGAGGAATGTTCTTATCAAGAACAAACAAATAAAACCACCTGAAGACTGCTTGACTGGGAAGCTAATTTACGTTCAGAATGGCTGTTTACCAGTAGGTTATACCTTGATTATGGGCCACTAAGGATAAATAATAAATGACAACTAATATTTCTAGAGTACAATATGGATTTAGAAGTCTCACGTTTCATACTGGGGAGCCAAGTTCAGTCGTGTTTACATAGAAATACCAACATGAAGTTAGAAACCAGAGAAAAAACCCAAGGGGTCTGAAGGCATTCTGATGTCTACTACTCTGTTGGTCACCAGTATTTTTTTTTTTTTTTGAGACAGAGTCTCACTCTTTTCCCCGGGCTACAGGGCTACAGTGAGTGCCGTGGCGTCAGCCTAGCTCACAGCAACCTCAAACTCCCGGGCTCAAGTGATCCTTCTGCCTCAGCCTCCCGAGTAGCCGGGTTTACGGGCATGCGCCACCATGCCCGGCTAATTTTTTTTCCTATATGTTTTTAGTTGTCTGATTAATTTCTTTCTATTTTTAGTAGAGACGGGGTCTCGCTCCTGCTCAGGCTGGTTTCGAACTCCTGAGCTCAAACGATCCACCCGCCTCGGCCTCCCAGAGTGCTAGGATTACAGACGTGAGCCACCGTGCCCGGCCTGGTCACCAGTATTTTGACTGATTCAGTTGACTAGGCACCCCCTCTTATTCCTCCATGAGCCTGCATGCCTGTTTGAAGAGATAGAAACATTCTTTGGTAAAAGCCATGGGAATATAATTGGAAAGCTGGTTTATGAATTTTCTAATTCATTGATTCAACACACAGGAGCAGCCAGGCGTGGTGGCTCACGCCTGTAATTCTAGCACTCAGGGAGGCCAAGGCGGGTGGATTGCTCAAGGTCAGGAGTTCAAGACCAGCCTGAGCAAGAGTGAGACCCCGTCTCTACTAAAAGTAGAAAGAAATTAGCTGGACAACTAAAAATATGTAGAAAAAATTAGCCGGGCATGGTGGCGCATGCCTGTAGTCCCAGCTACTCGGGAGGCTGAGGCAGAAAGATTGCTTGAGCCCAGGAGTTTGAGGTTGCTGTGAGCTAGCCCAACACCTCGGCACTGTAGCCCAGGCAACAGAGCAAGACTCTTGTCTCAAAAAAAAAAAAAAGTTCAAGAACACACAGGAGCAACTGCTGTGTGCCAGGCTCTGTGCTAGGAACTAGAGGTACTATGGTGAAAAGATAGCCATAGTCCCTGCCCTCAAGGCATTCACATCTAGCTGTTAATTCTTCACTCTGATATGCATACTCTGTAATTCATGCTCTTAAGCTTATAAACTGTTTTAAGGACATATGGCATATAGAACAGTGTGGGAATTCAGATATTGATCACCACTAACATCCTTTTAGACCTAGAGCAGTATCTAGCTGCCATGATTCTCAGATCCAGGAAACTAGATGCAGCAAGTCTAATGAATATAGACTAGATTTGTGTAATAAGACAGCAAAGTATCTTGTTCCTAGACGTTTAGGTTTTTCAGTAGCTATTCATCGATGCATTCTTCTGTTTCCTAGGTTAATAATCCAGTTGCACGAGAAGGAACAGCATGTTCAAGATATCATTCCTATAAATAGCCACTTCAGATGTGTTCAAGGTACTAGCTTTAACTGCTTAGCTAATTTTATAGTGTTTTTCCTTGGTCATTATTGCATTGTACCATACGTATTTAAATGTGTCATTGCATGTAAAATGAAATGTATTACTCTGCATAAAAAGATAACATTGAGAAGATGATAAATGCTTTGTCTAAGAGTGCTTGAAGGGTTATATTGAAATATATCTATTACATTGCCTAATTTGCAGGGGTTTATGTCTCACCTGTTCACCTGGCTGGGGTTAGAGATATATGTAGACTGTTGCCTATGTAGGTAGTCTTTTATGCTGACTGACCTATATATGGATTTAAATGACATTGTTGGGCTTAACGGACACAGTACTCATTTTAAAGTATCAAGGTCACTTGGATTCACATTTATTCAGCACTTTCTCCCCACACTATTTTAAATTAAGATATTTGGCAACACACTTTGCCAGACTGTAATATCTTACATTCAGTTGTGCTGATTCTTAAACATTGACATTGGTGAATCATGAGAAAATCAACCCTGGGGAGGAAATATCTGGCTCCCTGCCCTCAAATTTGGGGACTGAACACAGAAAATCTGTTGTTTCATCTGCTACAATTAAACTTAAAAATTGGGAGGTTTGTGTAGGAGGTGTTGCTTCTGTCATCTCATATTGCTCTATGAAGGAAATTGATACTAGAGAACAAGTGCATCCTGTTTCCAGCAGGTCTGGCGGTTTCATCAGGCAGAAACATTCTGTATCTGTAGCTTCTTGGAAAACTTGTGTCCTACTTTGTATGGATTCTTTCTTAAACCACATTGAACTTTTTTATCCACAAAAGTAACATATATACATAAAGTTTCGAAAGAACATTAAAAAAAAGTCACCTAAATCCCCATCCTTGAGAGATAAATGCCTGACATTTTCCTTTCTTTTACACATAACTTTCAGGGTGGGTGGTACTCATCCTATATAATTTTTTGTCTATTCCACATGCCATCATATTATGAACACTTTTCCATGGTATTAATGACTGTATACTAGTCCATTTTGTGCAGGGTCCATAATGTAATTATTCCCCTGTGTTTGACATTTGGGTTATTTTTCACTAGTATAAATAATAATGTGATGAACATCTCTCCACAAATCTTCCTGCACATTTCCTCAGGATTTATTCCTATAAGTGAAAATACTAAGTCAGTGGTTATGACTTTTTAAGACAGCATGTATTAAGAATTAAAAATACCTTAAACGAATATTGTCCACATTGTATAGAGGAATGAAGTCATAGCTATTAAGCCTGCTCTGTGTGAGAGAGACATTAAACAAGGAAGCCACATGCCATAGTAAGTTGCTGTGGTTACCTCACTTTTCAAGGTGTAGCCCTTTATGGAGGAAAAAACCCAAAGAACATGACTTTAAATTAGTATCCTATTAGCTTTGTGCCTTTTTGTACTACTCCTTGGGTCTCTTTAAACCCTGTTACTCTTAGTATTGTTTTTAATAAGAAATAGACAGCTGATTGTTAGATTGTAGTGCTACTTCTTGGAATCTGGGAAAATATGTATACACATATACCGTAGTTCCTCATGATAAAAGGAACAATTGTGTCCTTTAGTTTTCACCTCCTTTCTATTTCTCGACCTGTGCATCTATTTTGAAAACTGTAAACACTCAGGTTTTACAGAACTAAAAGTTACTGAAGAACAATGGTAAACATATCATACCTATGTTCTAATGCCCTATTTTCTCTTGCTTAATCATGCTAGTGATAGTATTGAGACTACTTTCTAATATTAGACAACTTATTTCCTTACCAGTTGTTTCTGTTGTACCTGAATAATGGAGTCAAATATGCAATTCACTCTTGGGAGGAAGATAGAAAAGGCTGAGACTACTCCATTTGACCAACGTAGATCCAGGCTAATTGGGTACCCAGAGTTCAGTTAGCCCAGAGAGTCTGGCAGGTGCTGTTGGTCAAATCCAGAGAAGTCAGAGAGGATGGATCTAGACACTAGAGGTAAGGAAGAAAGTTCAAGAGAGCCATGAAGAGAAAAGAGAACTCGGAACTTGCAAATTTTTTTGTACTTTTTGTTGGATATGGTAGGCCTTGGGCCCACAGGTATTAATTGTAGCCTGAAGGTATACTTCAGGCTACCTTCAGGTATACTCTGCTCCTATATGGGACAGGGGCAGAGGTAATGAGATCATTGGGAAATTTTCAGAGAATAGATCTGAGTTAAGAAACTAATTCACCTCTGGGCCTTCAGGGTCACTTCCTTGGCTTTCTATAAGAAGTATCGAAAGGATACAGTTAGATTATATTAAATTAGTATGTTATAGTTAAGGGAAATTAAACTTCATTTGAATTAACATGTTGTTATGTTATCTACTATTAATTTGCCATTCCTTGATTTGCTTTGAGGAGTTCCATTTGGTTACTTAGAACTTAGTGATATTAAAATCCTTTTTAAAAAATTCTAAGCAAAAAAAAAAAAAAAAAACCACAAAGGATTTTTTAAAAAAGGTGTTCTAAGACCTAGGAGTAGTGACTGAGAGAAGCAGTTATTTAGTTAGGAGTAGTCTTTTTGCTGTAATGAATGGTTTTCTCTTCCCTGATCCTGTTTATTTCCCTCCTCAGAAGCAGAAGAAACTCTTCTGATTGACATAGCTTCAAACAGTGAGTATATTTCTTAATGGAGTTGATTTTCTTTCACCAAAAATTTACTTGATTGAATACTCACTATATTTAAGACACCTTTTGGGGCCCATTTTTTATTTTACCATTTTATCCTATAGTCTCCATTTTCTTAAGGCAGCCATACAAATAAGCATTGTCTCCCAAAACCATTTAGACTAAGCCTAAGAGAAAGCAGGCGGCTGGTAAGAATCTTTATAAAAATTAAAAATACGATCCGCTTTGCTAACGCCGAGCTTCTTTGAGCTACCAATATTGTTGCTATCAGTTAAATCATTACTGTGGAATTGATAATTGTAGGAAGGGCTAGTAAAATGTTTAAAGCACATAAGGTTTATGAATGTTTTTTTGTTATTTTTTTTAACTGCTGTTACATTTGAAACGTCCCCCTCTCTAATATTTGTATGTTAAATCCTAATGTTTTCCTTTATTTCTTATATTATTTTTGAAGTCTGTAAAGTCCCTTAAATCGCTTTTTGAGGCATTCCATTTCTTTCTTAAAATAAATTTGGTCTTTTATTTAAGCCCCATCCCCTCAAGGTATTTCCTTATAAGAGGGAACATAGTCTTTCTTTTCACTGTGGAACATCGTCTTTCTTTTCACTGTTTCCATTCTCTGATTTTTATCTGTTTGAATCAAATCATCATCGACTGTCTGTGCAAGCTGTTCTTTATATTCTGTGTTATGGGGAGGAGAAAATGGGCACTTGACTGCTACTGTGACTACTGTGTGGTTGCTATGGAAAAGAGTATCTGACCATATTAAATTAAATCAGATGGGTTGCCTTATCTCTTGGTTGAGTCCTTGGACAAGTGGAACTTGGCACTTAGCTTGTGATTATGGGTTACACATAATTTTTGTTTAGACACAGTCCCTTAGCTCGGCCCCATTAATTTGTATTGAATGGTTTAGGTAGGCTTTTTCTGGTTTGGGTTTTATTATTCTTTTCTTTGGTCATGGATTTTGGAAGTCTTAAGGGCTGATCCTGAAAGACTAACCCAGTGGCAGGTATCCAAGAAAGAAAATACTTAATGTCTATGTCTTATTGTGCATAGAAAGGAGAAGGCAAAAACAACACTAAAAAAGCAAAATTAGAGCAAAGACAGTTCTGCAGTAATTGACATTGCTGCTGAAACAAGATACTGAAATGTCTTTTACTTGGTGTAGAAAGGTATTTGATTCAAAACTGAAAGGTTAAAGTGAGCTATGCCTTTTCTCTTATAAATACCTAATTTTTGGCATTAGTTTTGTTGTAACCAATCCCGTTTAGAAATTAGCCATGTATTGTATGTCCAGAGTTGAAGTTACTAGATCATAGGGGGAAAATAGTTAAGTGACCACTTGAATAAAATCCTGTTATTTCTGCCCATTTAGTAATATTTGCACTGAAACCAGATTTTATCTTCATCCTTGAGCTTCATGCATGAACCTTTAGAGCACACTGTATATTGCAGGAGGAGGGCCCTGGGTTTGTCAGGCATGCCTGATTTTAATGTAAATATGTATTTTCCCATTCGATGTTGGTATTAAATGCTTTATAAATAATCTTTTTCTGATTATAGAGGTAATATATCTTTGTTATATACAGTTTATAAATTCAGAAAAGTTTAAAGTATCAAACTAAAATTATTCTCCTGCAATCTGGAGATCACTGTGGGTAACATTTTGATGTATTTCCTTCTAACTTTTTATTTATAGTTTTACATAGTTGGAATCCTCATATATAGTTTTTATCGTGCATCTTCATTTAACATTGTGACATTTTCCCATGTCATTTAAAATTATTTAAAACATGATTTATAATGACCAATATTAAATCATAGGAGTATTCC